>NW_026924959.1:0-24565 GCF_032062105.1 Saccostrea cuccullata
TTGCTTTTTATTGTTATAGATTCAAATTTTGGAAGAAGATGAACAATACAGGGAAACAGTACTTATATGATTGCTATTACGTAAATAAAATGCCATCACAACTCCTTTTTGAAGTCATTGACTACTTTAAGAAGTCTTAGAAATATACTGAGCCAAATATAAATCCATAAATTGTATATTTATGTACAAGGAAAGTGTAAATTGATTTTTCTTATACATTCTTACTACAGTATAGTATTGCAAGTGAACATTATGACATCATATTATGACGTCATTATTCTTTCCCTTACAAGGTAATTAAAGACATCAACAAAAATCAATAAAAAATTTAGGAAACTTACATTAGACTGTAAATTTTTACTCTAGTTAAACTTAAAACTATAACTAAACACTAGCACTGGCGACATTTTTGCAGTAATATCTTAAATTACAAGGAATTTAAAATTTCAAATATGGAAAAATACTCCTCATTTTCTAATTGTTTTTTCAACAAAATTAAATGTTTTTCTGACATCATCAGCAGGCATCTGACTAACCCCATGTCAACCAGAGGGGGTCACCAATGTGGCACAAAGAAAGGGTAAAATTTTGTTACAGAAATAAATTACCAAAATATATATATTGACCATTATCCAATAAAAAAAACTCAACGATATCAAGTAATGTGCTCGTCACTAGTTCTCCCACCCTAGCACACTGAAATAAAATTGATCATATCCTGATGCGTTGATGCTGACTAAATATTTTGCTGTATTTCAATGCTTATCCAACACTAATCCGATTACCTTCAAGAATAGCTGCAGAACTGCATGTAGCTCTCCGAAAGACCGGTCTGACAATATATTTCTTTTTCGAAGAGCTACAGTTCAAAAGCTAATAGTGTTCTAACAAAATGAAATGCCTTAATCACTGTATATATTATTTTTTAGTTGGGAAAGTGCAACAAAATTTAATTATAGTGTAAATGAAAAATAATCATGTTAAGAATGCTTGTATTGGTTACATTTTTATAATACACTATACCATGCATACTGATAAATTTTATTCTCATTTTAAGAACTAATGACAGATCATTCTATCTATACATTGCAACTCGATCTTTCATGACACTTGTGTTACATGTATATATATGTATGATTGTGTATTGTGTCCTTAACAAATTGGAAGAAGAATTTCCTTTACTCTGTTACTGCTCTGTGGTAAGCATAAACAGTGTAATCATCTAGGCGTAATACAGGACTGGTCTAAATCTGCAGCCTTCAACCGATCACTCGCATCCCAACATTACTGAGCATGAGGAGTGATAAATATTTTTCCACTTTTTCTACCTTGAGGGAAGTGAATGCTGCTACATGAACCAATTAATAACTGATTTAGTGTGCCTTGTTTATTTTTCCCTATAAAAATATTTATAAATTTAAATGGATTATTTTAAAAATCCATAACTTTATTGTGTAAACAAACGGTGACATACCATGCATACAGGTACACAATGGACTGATTGGTACCTGGTAATATGAACAAGATAAATTTAAACAAATAATTCGATAATCATGATAAAACGAACTTTACAAAAAAATTTTCTGATCGTAATTGTTTCACTCAAAACTTACCGAAACTGATAGTTTCACTCTATATTTCAGTATTTATTGTCACGTTGTTTTTTTTCGTACAACTCAATGTTTATTATAGCGCAACTTTTAACAGATAAAACATTTTATACACCTTGTTACCTTACCTAAGCATTGTTTAACACACTGTCTACATGTTAATGTTTTTTTATTGTGAGATGCAGAGTCAATCAGATACCAAGAATTACGACAGAAATTTAGAAATGTAGAGGCAACATGAATTAATTTTTTTTTGTGTGAAATAATTGAGAAACATTCATTTTGTTTAATCAATTTGCTTTATAGTACAAGTTTTCATTGATCATATTGAACTTTACAAATTTAAAAACATATTTCTATCAAAGAATGACTGCACTTAAGGACGTTATTTGGAACCTTTTCGGTTACCCATTTTAAGTTTAACATTACAATATATCGCTATATTAATCTATGATTTATGTGCAAGCATATGTTTTTGATATTTATTTCTAGAATTTTTCGTCATGCATATTTCTATAATTACATACAACGCTATTGAAAAGAACATGTTTAAGCCATAAATTCCGGAAAATTGAACTGGACCGCTTTCGATTTTAAGGTGGCAGCAAAGGGGCGGAGACATTTAAATCGCATGGAAATGGATCATATGCACATGGTTTTCCGTATTTGATTTACATTATATATGAAAAAGGCGGAGAGGAGGGTTTTGTGTTCATTGTGTACAAAAAATAAATGATTTATAACCATGCATATAATTTCATTAATTTGTATCCACGTAAGTAAGTAAAGTAAGTAAAGAGCAGAACATTAAGAGAAAAACAAAAAGTTCATAAAAATAAACAAAATTGTGATAAATATATGTCTGCATTTTGTACGCTTAGCTTTGTAGTGCCTTTTTAAAGAATTATTGGTAGAAGAAAATGACACTGAAATACATTTTTATTTTCTGAACATAATGGACTGTCTTAGCGTAAATGAAAAATAATTTGCAACCTGTCTATAGGATAATCTGAAATAAGTACACACAATAAATCCATAAATGACATGCCATTTGATTACTGGCAGAGATAATTTTCAAAAGAGTTTTGATCTTTATTCAGAGTACAAAGGACAATGCATTAAAGAAAATGAATTTCGGCTTCTACATTATCAAGCACTGCATAATTTTCTCTATCTAAAGTTCTTTTAAAATTGTAATACTTAAAATCTCACTGCTCATGTAGTATTTGCTGTCAAGCAGCGAATTAACTAAATCTTAAAATAATTATATGTGTTCGAACCTACAGTGTATTTATAAAAAATGACATTTTCACTTTATCTTAATCATCTTGAATAATAATTGTGGACTGATTTAATTAGTAACGGAAAAATAAAATAAAAGGTTTAGTTTTTTTTTTTGGTGTGACTGTGGGCTCCTACCCTGACCTAAAACTGCTCGGGCTCCCGTTTTCAAAATTTCTGGATCCGCCACTGATATATGTACAGCATGTAATCGGCAAAATAATACCCATTTTCTTTTAAATGCTCCGAACAAAAGTCAACGTAAACTTTAAAACGCCAATAAATTGTACGCAATGATCTTCAATGTTTTGAAAATGGAAGTACATGTAGATATAAAAAGAATTTTCCAACGACTGACACAATGAAAGCGTATCGAACACTTGAATGTCACGTGAGAAAAGTGATTATAATATCAAACGGGTCACATGGGCTGACACTCGGTGACTTGCTAATTTAGTAGCTAACTCGAGCGAAGTTTGGGTACATTTTTTTTAAAAATTAGATATGAGCCGCAACTTGACCAACATTGTCCTTTGGATATATATAGGTTTAAAGTAAAATACACATTCTGTGCAAATAAGAAAAATGGTCAAGTTGCGGCTCGATGTAAACAAAGTCGTTGAAAACTGGTATGCATATGAATAACAATAGAAATGAGACAAAACTGTAAGACCCCCGTCTCAAAAGATAGTGTCGCTCGGCATTATTTAATACTTTCATTTAATATAATACACCAAAACCTGCTCTTAAGACATTGTTTAATACCTATTAAACATAAATTTTATGAAATTTGGATTTTATTTTGTGCAAAACATCGGGTTCCAACTCTCATAGCTTAAGTGCAGTCATTCTTTTGATTTCCTTTAAAAAAAAAATTGCATGAAATATCACAATCACATGCACTGTCATATGTCATTTGAAGTCAACTCGTCAACATGTCATTTCGACTCACGCTATTTTATCAAAAGTACGTTATGAATGATTGTATGATGTTTAACATCATCTCATTCCATAAATTTCCACTTATATATAGAAACTTCATTATACAGCACAGAAGGGCTTTAAAATTTGACATTTACTTGGCACTCAGGGCAATTGAGCAGTGAAGGTTCTTTATTATATACCTAATGTGTATCACCCAATTTTACTGTTGATTTTATGGAATCACGTGACGTTGTGATCCGAGAATCCGGATCACCACACTGTGGTTTTCTGAATCCATATCACCACTCTCTGAAACTCATGACGTAGTACACAGAAACATGACGTTATTTTCTTGCGCGTTAAAAAGTTCGTTTTTAATTTGGCTACTTTTATGGATAAATGTTATATAAAATGTATTAAAGTTACATTTAAAAGCCTTCTAAGTATAAATAATTTTAAAAAAAGGTTCTCAAACATTGTCAAGGATCTTAAAAAGACCACTATTAATAAGAAGCGAAAAACAAATTGTTATCATAATTATTTTACAGGTCAAGATTATCAATGTCAGTGAAAAGTGTATGTCAGGATGTATACGTAAACACTGTGATTCGCAGGGGAGATTACACAGCTGGTTTGTGTGGAGGAGGGTTGTCTAGACAATTCTGCGGAGGCAGTTTCCATGTCCCTGGCTGAGGAGCAAGCTCTACTAACGATCTACCCAAACTCCAAAAATACTTTCAGTAAATCTGTTTGTATTTTTAACATGTCAATTTTAAAACTAAACAGCTAAATAAATTGTCCATATATTTCTTACATGTATGTAAATCTTTGAGTTATTGAAGACAGTATATATTATGCAGAATTTTCACAGAATGCACATTCTTACGCATTGACTCGTAACCATTGATTAATCAACATATGCGATATTCATTCTTTGAATCATATGTATCATTTAATTCAGAACAACCATGTGAAAAGACTCTTCCTGTTAATAATATTTTTAAATGAAGCCTTTTTATCGACTGATACTGTAAGCCAATGAAGAAACTTTTGTTAATTTCAAAGTTTACTAAATACGTTCGAATTGACAATTTCGCCGTGATCGTATGGATTTATAATTAATCATTTCTTACAGATGAATAGAACAGACCAATACACTTTTTCTATTAATATTCAAAGGATCTGTCCAAAACAGAAAGAGTTGAAGACTAAACTCCCAATAAATAAATAAATAAATAAATAAATAAATAAGTAAAAGTAAAAAAAAAAATGATTCCCTAAAATAGAATAAGATGCAAAGAGAGAACTGATAATTTGAGAATAAAAACGGGAATGCCCTTTGTGAAAAACCCTATAGGTTTACAATACATGTATTAAATTATTGAATTTGAAAATGTAGTGGCTCGTTATAGATTGGATGATGACTAACCTCTTTAATTAACCGTCTCCAATTACTTTTATTCTGATTTGACAACTGATTTATCTTTTTATCAGATTATGAAAAACAAAGATTGTGTTATTTAGACTGAGGAGGCTTACATTTTGTCATCCTCAATCATTATCCCAAATCTGATACTGTAAAATCATATATTTTCGTAGGGTCAAATTTTCGAGGATTGAGGAAAAAATGTGGTTCGTGGGGATTTGAATTTGTGGTTGGAAAATGTTTACATGTAGTCGTAATGCATATGACATTTAACATTCGTGGTGGAAATGAATTCGTGGGTCTCTCCATACCTCGACAAAAAACGAAAATTAAACCCCCATGAAAATTAATGATTTCACAGTATTTTCAATAATCCATGTTTTTTGTATTGTTGTACTTAAAGCCTATCTCGGGATTACACCATGAAAAATCCTCAACTTACAAACATATAAAGGCAAAAGCAAGATTTTAGTAACGAGCTCAAAAGCAAAGGTAATCAGGGATTAAAGAGCTTCCTTCACCGAATTTTGTCTATAAGTAAAGCAAAGTCCCACAATTAAGTAACATCCTAGAAGTCTACATCCCAAAATATTAAATATATGCAAGTTTGATCTGATAGGGCTTGTAGTTACTTGGGAATAAACTATCCAAAACTTCCAATTTAAGTCGTCTATCACGAAAATTAAATCAAATCCAGTACAGTGGAGCCTCATTTATCCGGACGATTTGGTTCCTAGTCAATTTGTCCGGATATGTGAAGTGTCTGGATTTTTGAATTACCAGTTGAATAAGACAAAATTTCTTCCGTTCCGATGAAACGTCGTCCAGATACTGAAGCATCCGGATATCTGAAGGTCCACTATATATGAATCACGATTAAGAGTGTCCATCTCTTGATGCATAATCTATGCAGTTTTGGCTTATATTGCCCCTATAGCTTCTTCATAATAGACTTGCACCCATAACATTTACCTGGTCCATTTTTCGGAAAATTTATATCGGATAAAATTAAGATCCATCTTCAGAAGCAAGTCTAGAAGTATGCATCATTTAATGTATCATCCATGCAAGTTAAATCATTATAAGGCTCACAGCTACTTAATTATAAATGAGACCTGAACGAAAAACTTTAATCTGTCTACTCATCCGGAAAATAAAGATCAGATTCCGCATCCGAATCAAGCAAGATAGTGTGCATCCTTAGATGCAATTTTGGTCATTATAAATCTTATAGCTACTAAGAAATGAGACCTGCACAAGAACATTAACCTCTCACGGATCCGGAAAAAATAGGTCAGATTAAGCATCTGAAGCAAGCCCGGTTGCTTGCATCCTTAGATGTATAATCCATGTAATTGTGACTATCATAGGGTGTAAAGTTACATGGAAATAAAACCTAGACGGAACGGCACTAAAAATGCTAACCTGCTCCAAAACATTAACCTGGTCATAACCTTTGTTAATACTGCAATATTGCAGCATCTGAAACTATGTCTGCTACAATGAAACACACTAGAGGCATCTTTCATGAAAGTATGATCATTATAGGACGAAGAAGTACTTTAAAAAAACCAGTTCCTAATCCTGGGACACAAACGCCAAGGGTACCACATAAGCTCCCCAAACGTCGTTTAATTAGGTGATCGAGCTAAATTTATTATTAATTAATTATTATTATTATTATTAAAAATTATAACGGTTTCGATAGTGACTATTCAAAGAAGCTATGCCGATTCAAAATTCTAATCTCTCGTCTATGACAATAAATGCAAGAAATGGCTGCGAGTTTATTTTAAACATATACGAAACAGTTCAGCAAGTTCGACTTACAACCTATGAGAGCAAATTATGTAAATTATACCCCATGTTCTTATAGCATTATATATTTTATCTATATTTGTTTCCATATTAGAACAAACGTCACAAGTTATTTCTCTCCCTTGAACATATAGTAAACATTTCAAGAAACCACTCTTGGCTCTTATGCGAGTTATGTATGAGTTATGTATTTTTTCTACAACATTAATTTCAGTACTGATAACCAAAGACAGCATTTTATGGTTTTAATTTTGAAAAAATGTCATATTCTCATATATGTCATTATATTTTATTGGTTACATTTTGGAACAAACGGCACAAGTAAGCTCTCTCCCCTGAACATATGGTGGACATTTTAATGAACCACATATAGCTTCAACAAAATAAAATAGGTAGCCATCATTGTTTGCATGGCCGCCGTGTATGGTTTCTGAGTTCTTGTCTACACATGTGTATGTTTTACCCGCTGGGTGACGAAAATCTCCCGCCGTTAGATAACCCTCGTAGTCGAGTGACCATCCTTCGTAACAGCTTTTTCTTGCTGAAATGAAATATCACATCCATCTCATTAATATGTATTTAAATAATTACCAACACTACTTTTAATAAAATTAATAAAGGTATTTAAGAAAAAAAGAAAAAAAATAAGTTGTATAATAACTATAAGACCTTGTGTAAAAGCTGTTTTACACGTTCAAATGTTGAAGCACAGAATTACAATGATTAATTCTCGCATAATTCTCGCTGATCTGGGGTCCATTTTATTAAAGAACTTACCACTAAGACCAAAAACTTCAGATTATTGTACAATTCTAAAATTAGTAATTCTCTTTAAAATTGTTTGTGTAAAAATACCTTGTCGCATTCCTTTTCAAAACTTAAAAAAGATATTAAAGATATAATGTTAATTAATAATTTATATAAAGAATTAAATTTGGTCTTAAGTCGTAAGTCCCTTTGTAAGACGGGCCCCTGAATATTACGTATTTATTCATAGCTAGCTCTTATGGTATGTTTAGTAATTATATCAATGTAGTAAATATACATGAAACCTGCAACAAAGGTGGAGTTTTGCAAAAGGAAAACTATCAAGGAAAATCAAGTCAAATTGTGAACTTTTTAAGTTTCAGAAGAAATAAAATTAGGGGTTTTTTTTTAACTATATAAAATTAGAAAAGACCAACCATGCAATGGTGGTAGCCAACAAATAAGTGCAATCAGATTCAATCAACATTATGAAAATAGAAAGGAATTCTAATAAAATTTATATATAGGATCAGCAATTTATAAGTTTGCATTAAATCGTCAAGGAGCTCTTATAAGCAAAAATGACAAAACACAATTTTTTTATCAGTGAGTGAGTGAAAGGACAAAATAAATTTATACTTCATGGGCATAGAAACGAACTAGTACAGAAATACATAGTGCACCTTATTACAAACGGCCTATTGAAGTTTCTCGTTCTTGTATATGAAAATCAAATTCATGTTTAAAAGCCTGTTGGTCATGCAGCTAACATACCGAAACCTGTTTTCCTTCAATGCGATTTTAATCTTTTATTGCCCTAAATGCACAACGAACGGCATCAAATACATCAAAAATTAAACTAGAAATTCCTTTTTCCAAGAATATTAATGTACCTACTATTTATATAAAAGTTACTACCTGGGTACTTGTCTAGGGTTATCTCACCTGGAAACATCTTTGAAACGGATCTGTTTTGAACAAGGCACACAGCACACGGAACATCATGATCATGCAATGCATTAAAATATATGTTTTCTTTAAAGCTTGCTGTTTCATACTCTGCTCCATAAACATTTTCCCATCTTGTATATACAACCTCTCTGTTTCCAATTTCTACAAACGAAAAGAATGGGTTTAACTGGCCAGAAAAAATGCCGTAGACTTAAGTTTCACAAAATGTTTATTTTTTCACATCACACCTCCGATATCTTAACCGTGTATTCATGGTACGGATGTGAATTTAAAACGCTTTTTTCGAGGTAAACTAAATGAATATCGAAGGCATGGTGCCTGAAGATTTCTTGAATATCAATAGATAATCTAGGTCACGCGTTTTTCATCGTCTTAATACATAGTCAGCACATGTTTGTCGGCTGTTCTTAAGAAAACTGTAGTTGTATATTGAACAAAATAATGTTATATTAAAAGGAGAAGAGCCGACAAACGTGTGCTCACACTTAATTTTGCAAAAAACGTGTTCGAAAGAAACTTCTCACTTCCATTGTTATGTCTTCAATTGACCTGTTTAATATTACAATTCATCACGTGATGTCCACTTGCGAGTGTACTCGTGAAAACAGTTACATTGTATTCTACAACCTGACCTCGATCTAAATTATGTCTTTGAGCGTGGTTTGTTGCCGTTTTCAGAATTTTAGCAAAATAAATAGTTTTAATTTTGCGTGTCATTACATTTTTAAAATAATAACATTGCTGTAACATGCTAAACAAGTAATCGAATTTCTGGAGAGAGAGAAGGATAGAGAGAGAGAGATGTCAACAATGACGCCGATCGATAGCCCCGCCTCCTATAAATATTGATTGTGTGACATAAAAACCACTCCGGGTACATGTCGAATTCCGGAAGACGACACTCATGTATAGTTGCTTCAAGTTTCATACATGACAACATGGCATTGTTTTTGCACAAATATTCCACTTAATATAACCAAGTATATGTAGCTCTTTCCATTGCTCGTAATATATTTTGGATTCACTTCATTTACAGCTTGGTAGAGGAGTCGCAAAAAGATCCAAAATAGGGCTTTAAGTCCACCCATTCTTTATTTCTTTTTCTCAAATACGTGGCATGAAAAAATAATAAGTATTGTCGACATAATAGTAGAGTCATACCTCTTTCCTGTATGCTTGCATTCACTACCCCTTTGAACACGTGAAGAAGAAAATAAAAACTAAGATAAAATGTTATCATCTGCGAAAAAAAAAACACGAATTAAAAAAAATACGCATCGACATGGTAATCAATGTTTGTTCATATTTTTTGTCACTGAAAAAAAAATGTCTAGAAATTGATACAAAATATTTTGAAATAATTGTTTTCCACCTTTGAAAGATTGAATCCTTTATTCACAGAAAAAATAATTTTCCTGCATATATGTATAATTGAAATGATGAACATCTGGTATTAATCTTACAGTAAATACACGGAAAAGATATAATTACGTAAATTCACTCTTATCCGGTCCGTTCATCTTTAGAAAACACAAAATGAGAAAAATAAATTATATCATATTAATTCTTATCAGAGCCATCGATATCTCCGATTTTTGTTCGATAAACAGATTTTCAATGAGATTCAGACCACTATCACTAGGAGCCTTATACAGATTATTAAATCAGTTAGGAGGAGAGAATATCAACTAGATTAATCTTGCGTTTAATATCACAATATCTTATTCGGGGAGGATTGTATTACATTTCTTTTATTTCGTAGTGTGCCGATATTTCAATACTTTCAATACTTTCTTAATACATCTCATCGAACATTTAATAATATTCATATTTCAAATTCCAGTAGTCACATACTTAGTTAAAATTCTGAAAAATTTCACTGACATCTGTAGCTTTGTTATTTTCACAGCATGGAATTATATATAAAATTGAAAATTTTGTAGAGAAAAGATTATCACGATGATGGAATTTAACTGTTAAATCCGAAAACTTATTAGTGCCAGTTGAACAATTTTTTATTTCTACAATTTAAAGTGTAAATTTTACACTTTAATGTCTATATTGTACACTTTAATGTGTAAATTTTACACTTTAAATTTGTATATTTTACACTTTAAACTGTAAATGTTACACTTTAAAGTGTAAATTTTACATTTTAATCTGTAGATATTACATTTTAATCTGTAAATTTTACACTTCAAAGTGTACATTTTACACTTTTATCCGTAAATTTTACACATTAATCTGTAAATTTTACATATTTATCTGTAAAATTTACACTTTTATCTGTAAAATAATAAAACTGAAATGTTCACATTTGTTTGCATAATTGTTTTTGCATGTTCATGTATATATTATGATAAATAAAGATGGGTAATTTACTCATTGGCCTCGTAATTTTTCCCAGCATAATCTGCTTTCAAATCAGTTCATTTCTTTAGTTGTTCTATAGAGCGACGAACATTAGAGATATACATGCATATATCAAAGATTTTTTTTTCTTATTTGCCGTTCAGAATGATGTTGAAAGCTTATGGGTCTACGATCATGATGGCTATGATATAAATTATGACAATAAAATTACAGTGATTTTTGAACGTAGCAATAAAGAAACGTCATTGAATCGTCAGATATGAATTTCTTTGCTCTTCCAAAATTAATATAAACGTATATACATTAATTATTTATATATGTATATATTGATTAATAAATTAATTGGTTATTAATAAAAAAAAAAATTCAATCCAAAACGTAACAAATTCCAGTAATATATGTATAATGTATTTACGACTAACGAGTACAATAATTGAACTGCTGAGCGCATTAACGAATACATGTATGCGTATGATGAAATCAATATCATATTCATTGAGAATGTGTGCATATGTGTTTGATTTGCTCTTCACTAATATTCTAAGAAACTTTTACTTGTATCAGATATACTTATTTGCTTTTTATTTGCATTTATTGTTAATTAAAAATTAAGAATGAAGATTCCTCATGCATGATTCGTGATTTTGTGGCTTTAAAATGTGTAACTTAGGCTGTATGAGGTTGCCAAATTGACTATGTGAATTAAAAAGATAAATGTGTAAAATTTACACTTTTAGGTGTAACTTTTACAGATTAATGTGTAAATTTTACACTTGAAACATGCGTAAGCGGGTTTTGTAATTTTTTTTTTTTTCTGCAATAGCTGCGACTGTTAATTCCAGTTAAAACAAACAAAGAAAGACATTTTATTGTTTATATTTATATCTGTTTAAATAATCATTTCAAGTAGGATTAAAAAGGTTAATCATTGTATTAATGATGCGAACGTCTATATACGTTTCATTGATGGAACAGCCACTGCTCAAGAGAACTGTACAGGTGACATGCCGACTGTACTTCATGTAGCGATTAACGCCATGGGTTTTCTTAAGAAATAAAGGAGAAAATATTCAGCGGATTTAAATATATCAGTATTAATATAGTTAATATGTCCTTGCTGAATGTTCTTTCTCTGACAGATTTATTCTTGAGTAATAGAAAATACATTATATAGAATTTTATTTCCAATTTCAATGCCATCTTAGCCCTAGTGTCAACAGTTTGTTGATCTACAGTTTGACAATAGTTGAAAAGATTTTAATTTAATTACTCTTGATTTTTTCTATTGATTTTTAATATATTCTCATGCAAACATTCTCTTCCTTGGCCCTGACCCGGATCCATGATTTCATTAATATTTAATAATACTTTTTTCAGGATGTTAACAAGCATGTACATGTATATCTTTTTCATAAACCAAAGCCTTGTTCTTGGAAAGAAAAATTTTGCAGTTTTCCATGGATATTCATTTTGCAAAATTTAAAATCCCTATTGTGGTCTCCTACCTTCAAAGGTTTTTTTAACACACTTAAATTAATCTTCTTGATATTTTTTTTATTGCTCACCTATCTCCCCTTGAACAAAGGAGGTACAGCATAACTGGCGTAAAACAATCTTTACTCAATGATGGCATCATGCTTTAAGTTTCACTGGACAAGAAATTTAATAAAACATAAAAAACTGAAAATTTAAAGACGACAAAGACAAATGGCTGCAAAAATTGTCTATGAATGTCCATGCAATGATTGATTGATTGATTGTATACTGTTTAACGTCCCTCTCCAGAATATTTCACTGATATGGAGACGTCACCATTGCCGGTGAAGGGCTGCAAATTTAGGCCTATGCTCGGCACTTACGGCCTTTGAGCAGGGAGGGATCTTTATCGTGCCACACCTGCTGTGACCCGGGGCCTCGGTTTATACCGTCTCATCCGAAGGACCGCCCCATTTAATCGCCTTTTACGACAAGCGAGGGGGTGCTGAGGACCTATTCTAACCCGGATCCCCACGTGGCTCTATGCAATGAAGAGGCCCAAGAGGCCCAATAGACCTTTTTCTATGACACATTTTGCCTAGGAGTTATTTCCTTTAGTCGCCATTTTGTAGGACAAAGTAGTTAATTTACCTCTTTGAGCAACCAGTTTTAACATGCATGCAAGAAATATAGGGGGGGGGAATAATTACAATCTTAATATCAAGAATTAATAGAGGCTTTTATAAACGTATATTCATAAGAAAAATAGTTACCTTTACTTCTGCAACCAGTTTAATAAAATGAACTTGGTTGAATAATGAATGGATCTGGGAATGTTGCCCTACAATATGGCGGCTAGGGGAATAACTCCTAGGCAAAATATGTCATGGTCTACGTCCAATTTTATTCTATAATTTTACTCTACTGATACTCATTTACATGTAATATCACTTTTATAACAAAATGCACAATTATTTGAAAATTCTCTTTTGCATTTGGTGTCTATCAGTATGCACACATAACTCCTTCACTACACAAGAGCAAGTTGTAATAAATATTCATTTGAATACCGAAACATACTACTGACATAAACATTAATCTGAATTATATTATTGCTAACATAACAATTCTTGTAAATATAGCATATACATATATTGTGCAAACTTGTGACAAGCATTCTTTTTACCAATACTTTTCACAATTTACCGGTGGTGAGGTGCATATTTAATTATTTATACATGTTCTAGGTCTCCATGTCGCACAGTGTTTGCTAAATTTAATTCTTTACTGACTATAGATTACTTCTTTTGCTTCATTCTTGGGTAGTGTAAACGTTCAAAGGGGGATATTAAGTTCTATGCAGACACCTGATCCTATGTTTGATTTCTCTTCTTTATCGTGTTTAATCTAATCAATTTATACGCTTAATGAGATGGTTGTCGTTTGTCACTTCTTCATGGCACTTGATCCCATCTCTGATGTTTTGGAGGTCTGTGTTTGCTCTGCTCCTACTTAGTATTGTTTTATGGACTATTGATCTTGAATATTGTTTGTTTTCTTAATATGTTTCATAGAATAAATATTAATAACAGATAAACATCAATAACATTCCGTATATGCTTCTTTGTTTTATTTGCTCCCTTCAAAAAAAAAAGAAAACAACAAACAATGCTTTCACTTTATTTCCCTTAAAAAGGTTATATAGAACACGTGTACATGTTTGAATTTATATTACATTACATATTAAGGACAAGCCATCCAAAAATAAGCTGCTTGGTACATCATTGTTCCAGCCCAAGCTGATATTCTCAGCGTGAATCCGTATCTATCTAACTTTATTAGATAGGACTGCAAACGAGCATTTGTTTTGGAGCTGGAATCGAATACAGAGAGGCCAAATACGACATTTGGTTTGTTTTTGAAGGGCCTTGCAAATCGAACACTCTTATCTGATACCATATTTGGTTTTCTATTATATGAAGATCTTACAATTCCACCCTGACCTAAAAAATATTTCAAAAAATAATGCTGTTAGTTCATAATGCATCAAAATTTTCAACATAGTATAATCATTGGAAATTCTTGTCATGATGAACTTACATTTATTTTCATTTATTTGTTGTTGTAAAGAAGTCGACGTGTCTTTGATACGTTTGATTTCTCCAGAGATCAACTTAAGTTTTCCTTTCAAGTTATCATCGCTTTGCTGTAATTTTCTTGTCCCTTCAGTGATGTTATGAAACAACATTTTTTGTTTAGATTCAAGGTCGGAAAATTTTATGCGATTATTATTTGTTTTCTCGATCGCATTTGAAATCGTATTGTTTATTTCTGTTGCAAACTGGTCATTCTTTAATATACTTTGATCAATTTTTTGGTTCAGCTTTGAATCAGTTTCCGTGAGGTTAGTGGTAGTTTTAAGTAATTTCTTATCTATTTTCTTGGTTACGTCATCCAGTTTTTGACAGCGAGTATCCACAGCTTGTAACTTCCCTTCTAACTTAGTTATATTGGCTTCAATGTCTACATTTCTTTTTTATAGTTCTATAGTCATCTTTTCTATAGATGTGGAGTATTCTGAATTTTCTTTCATGCGTTTTCTTTCCAAATTTAACAGTTTTTTGAACTCTTCCTCTTTCTCTGAAGCATGCTTTTCAAACTGGGAAAATCTCTTAGTAATATCGTCAATTTTCTTAAGAAGTAAAAAGAACATTTCGACAGTTGGCGCAGTTTGACAGCTTGTTGAAACATTTTTTTCTCCCATATCAAAAAATCCGTCCCATTTTTCGTGAAAATTTCGTAGATCGTTTATTTCCTTTTGTAAGGATTCTGTTTTCTGCCTTATCCCTTGAACACTTTTTGTATATTTGAACCATTCAAGGAATAACTTGTAGAATGGTGAATCCTTCATAGCAGATTGGCTCTACATTAAAATTAATTTTTTTTGTTACATACCAGATAAAAATAATTTAAATGAATGATGCGTCTTTCATTATTAATAAACGCTAAATGCATATTAACATACTTGGATGTTTTCAATCAAATTAATATTCCACCATTCGTTGTTTGATTGCTGATATATATTTTTGAAATGCACTCAGCAGTCACTGTCTTTGAGCTCTGAGTTATCTTTTCTATGCGAGCTCCTACCGCCAAACAGTACTTTTGAATCATCAATGTTCGTAGGGGACCGATGAACATTCGATCATTTTGTTAACATATTTATTTATTGAATCTTCTGTATATACGAGTTACCCACGAAATTATGTCCCCACAAAACAACAAGAAGAAGCCCATGGGCCACATCGCTCACCTGAGCACTGTTGCTAGGAAAAAGTAGAAATTGGTTTTTTTTATTGAAAAGTTTAAATCCAAAAGTAGTTCATGACCAATTATGGCTTTGCTATTCTTGACAAGTTGATGTTTAAGGAATTTTCCTATAAATGTTTATGTAACACTTTGAAAGGCCCCGCCCTAACCCAGGGGGTCATGATTTGAAAAAAACTTGAATTTAAACTATCTGAGGATGCTTCCATATAAATATGATCAAGAATGGCTTTGCAATTCTTGAGAAGAAGATTTAAAAAAAAAAAAAAAAAAAAAAAAAAAAAACATATATTTCTATGTAAAGCTTTGATCGGTCATTTTGGCCCCGCCCTACCCCAAGGAGCCATGATTTGAACAAACTTGAATCTACGCTTCCTGAGGATGCTTCCATATAAATATAATCAATTATGGCTTTGCTATTCTTAAGAAGAAGATTTTTTAAGAATCTTCCTATATATGTTTATGTAAAACTTTGAAAGGCCATTGTAACTCCGCCCTACCCCTACACACTTGAATCTACACTACCTGAGAATGTTAGCCCATAAGTTTCATCTTTCCTGGCACAGTGGTTCTTGAGAAGATCTTTAAAACATCCCACCTAATTTTCATTAATTCCCAATTATCCCCCCTTGAATGAGGGCATGGCCCTTCATTTGAACAAACTTGAATCTCCTTAACCCAAGGATGATTTGTGACAAGTTTGGTTGAAACTGGCCCAGCGGTTCTTGAGAAGAAGTCGAAAATGTGAAAAGTTTACAGATAGACGGACAGACAGACAGCTAGACAGACAGACGGACGGACAGACGGACTCCGGACAAAATGTGATCAGAAAAGCTTACTTGAGCCTTCGGCTCAGGTGAGCTAAAAAGTTGCTTACCCACAAACATTGACCCCCAAAAATTAATATGATTCCACAGTATCTCGATTTGGTACGACCAGTCTTTCTAAAGTTATGATTTGGCACCCTGAGTTAGTGTTTTTATCATACGTGTAACTGACATTAATTTACAATAACAATTGCCAATGAGTGCAATGAGTACAATTAGTGAAATTGCAGTCTAGAGGAAGACACATACATGTGGAAGGAGAAACGAACAACACTGGTCAAATCAAAGATATGATTCCTACGCAAAGAATCGAAGAAATGAGAGTGTGGTTTTATATTTTACATAACTTCATTTTATTTTGGATACTTTAAGAAAGAAATAAGAATTTCTCTATTTAAGTCGAAATTAAATAGTACGATGCAAAGTTACAAACCATTTCCTGTCGTGCAACAAGCTGTAAAAAAGATATATAGATTGTCAACTATAAAACTTTTACTAATTTCAATATACATACTATGATCTCCAACATACTTGTACAAGTATATAAATTAGAACAAAATGAATGAACATACATTACATTGTAATTATGAAATGATTTAAAACGCATATTTAAACGAGAAATACATTGAGTAATCATTTGACGTAAATAAAAAAAATCTTGTTTTAATTGAAATACCACTTACAGTTTTGTACTGTTTAACTAATCGCAAGTCCAATGCATTTGCATCATTGTCTGCTTGAGCAAAGGTCAAAGAAACCAAACCGGTGAGAAGTAAGGCAGCAATCATTTCCGAGTACTCTGGTGTATATAGATAAATAGAAATAGTCTCAGTACTATAATTAATGTATCGTCACAAAATTAGAGCAAAATGACATTTTGAACAAATATAATCATAATGACTATTCAACTGTTTTGCTATATGACTTCAAAGATAAGAAATCTGAATGAAACCTCGAAACACTATCTCTTAATTTTTAAATCTCTTATGCAAATAATATGTAAACCACACTCTACATTATACCAATATCATTTTTCTCAATACTATTAAAAGTCAAGCTACAAAACTATTTTTAAAAGATTAAAACTTTCAGGTGTAATGATTTAAATAAGGTAAAACATGTAATTTTAACTTACATCTCGGTATTGAAGAAGCGAATCTTGCAATGATCAGGCAGATGGCCTGTGGGTGTATAAGCACGATTATAATAACTGGGGTTTTATAATAAAAGCTACAGTAATTATACACCACTTTTTCGGAACTAATAGCTTTGGTGTAATAAAATCTAATGTAACAGATTTTAGGTCTTTAGCTCACCTTAGCAAAGTTATTGTTTCTATATACATGTACCCCTATTGAAAAGCAGGGGGTATCTAGTGATGGGGATGTCCATTCGTCCTACCGTCTGTCCATTACGCTTTGAGCTACCCAACACTTCTCCGTACCTCCTCTTATACCGCTGATTGAAAATTAATGATTTTTGTTACATATTGTAATTAAGCACATCCTATTGAAATACATTTTAATCGGACACATATTCCGGATTTCCAATGGCAAAACATGGACTTTGCCATCATAACCATATGAGGTGTGTTTGGGGGGGGGGGGGGGGGGGGGGGGGAGGTTGCTACAATTATGATAACTTCGTTTGAAAAGAAAGACATAACTATTAAGTCCTATGAACCTGTTTTCAATTTTTTTAATCAAATCTCAAAATTCGATTATATATTATCTGTATCATAACCCTTGTAGATTAAAAGTATATCAAGAAATCATTATTACTTATGATATGTACTCATTTTTAAGCTAAAAGGCATTGGAATTTTTTATTTATAATATAGGTATTTTTAACAACTATATTTATTTATTTACTTGGCTACTCTCAATATACTTAAATTAGTTTTTTTTAATATCTCTGGCAAAGTGCAGGTGATCGCTGTATGCCAACATCTGTAATCCGAACTATTTACGATGACAATGCATTAAATTTGATACATTTAATGATCACTGAAACGTATATGTAGGTGTTAAAGTGGTCAATAACATATTTCCTGGTTTCAAATATCATTTTTAACAAATAACAAAGGGTGTGACAGTTCTTTAATTCATAAAATATAGAAAATAAACGGTGACAAGAAATTTACTTTCTATTTTGATTTATATTACAAAGTTGATAATTAATCATTAATTACAGTAAAACTCGGTTATAACGAAGTCACAGGGACCTATGAAATTACTTCGCTATATCCGTAATTCGTTATAACCGTATAAGAAATTCATTAAATTTATATGACTGGGGATCAAAGACGACTTCGCTATATCCGTAAATTCGCAATATCCGTGTTCGTACTAACCGAGTTTTGCTGTATACTCCGAAAGTCCAATTAAATAATATAAATTTAAACAAAGCAGACATATACCCCTGAGGAAAGCAGAGGTTGGATCAGTTGGCATGGAAGAGTAATTATCTATGTTGACTTCACTCCCGTGATTCTTCTTGACAAACAAGTTGATGAAGCAAGAAAATCAGCAGTCTCGATTCAAGGCATCATTTTGTAAGTTCTATGGTCGATACAATGACCTGTTCAGCAAATACAATTTATCATTGAGTCAAATGCCGACTGACTTCTTTCATACTGATTCTTAGGTCTTTTTTACACACTGAGTTGTCAACGGACTTTTCGGGATTTTTTCTAACATGACAAGGAGCAGACGGCGGATGTTACTGGTCGGCAGGGGATGCACACCCCTCCATGGCACCTGATCCCACCTCTGATATGTTTAGGTCTGCATTTCTTCTGCTCCTATTGTGTACTGTTTAATGGACTTTTAAGAAAACTGATCGTAATCTCCACACATATTTCATTCTTAAAATCGAATGAAGGAGTAATATATAATTACTAAATTGTTCAATCCAATGAAAATAATATACACTTATCCACTGGGTGTGAGTGGGATAGCTCTTTTATCAAACCCGCGACAGAGAACTATTCCCCGAGGGCTTGCCCGAGGGGAATAGTTTTTGTCAAGGGTTTGATAAAAGAGTTATCCCACTCACAAACAGTGGATAAGCGTTTTATTATACTGATGTATAATATAATTTCTGAGGTTTTAAATTTTTTCGGAGTAAGATAATACTGCAAGAATAATCTGAAATCCTGATGACGTCACAATGCTACTGAAGTCATTATGACATCATCAGTAGATAGATCTATCGTTGGAAATCAAAATTGGAGGCAAAAATTGCATGAAAATTTTCCGAGGGTGGATAGCAAAAACTATACCCCGGGGTATAGTTTTGCTATGCGTGAACTATAAAAGATAGCTATTTTACCTTCTGAACTTTATATAGGAAACATTTTAACAGAAGTATAATAACAATTTATATCCACTCGTATACTCCAATAATATATTAAAATTCTTTTTATTATCATCATATTTCCTTGCCTCCTGTAGCTTTTTTTAAACTCAGAGTACTTGTTTGTCGAGGCAAAATGTTTTGAACACAGTGCGTTTGTAGGTCACCAATGACAGGATAAGGAATCAGTGTTTTAAATGACAAATTTAGAGACGCGGGTTCCGTGAAAAAAAATATTGTACCTTCGGCAACTATCTTGTCAGGCTAACTTCACTCAGAGCGAAAAAGTGTTATTCTAGAGATTGAAAAATCTAAATAGGAAAAATAAAATTGTTCGTAGTGCATGGAATTTTTAGCTTTGTACATTTATATATGTAAGTGAAACTAAAAAGTTTTGCGTTTTTCATAGACAACCATCGCACATCAATACGTAACAGTTTTATACGTTACAATTTTATTAATGGCGCAATTGTATAATGTATGTAATTTTTGGTAATTTAATCTTATAATTACTAATACTTTTATGTTAAATTTATAAATGTATTCATAGTTCTTAAATAATGTTTTATTAAACAGCGCTTTAGTCTAAGAGTTATTTTATTAATATTTAGTGCTTTATAAATTCATTTGTCAATATTATTATTATCACATAATTATTTACACGTAATGATAACGAGCATTGAAGCAAGTCATAAATACAATTAATAACAGGGACCTCTGGGAACACTAAAGGTTGGATCAGGTGGCTGGAGTAATAAAACATCCCCTGTCGATTGGTCACCACCGCCGAGAGTCCTATGTTTTTGTCAGGTAAACAAAGTCACCCATTGTCTAAATTTATTGTATAGAAACAACTGCCTGACATTTTGCATGGCAGAAGTCGGTTATAACGAAAGGTTGACTGGTGAATGGTTTTCTTTTGTTATCTTGATTAAAATTTTGTTTTTTTTTAAATTATTTTCTGTTTAATTTCATTTCTTTAATTCAGTCTTTTTGTTGAGATTTATTACTAGTATTTGAATTGCACATTTTTTCCTTACTGATTAAAAAATACCTTACGTAGTCTACTTTGTCACAATCATAATGAATGAATAATACTTGTTTTGCTTTGAAATATGTTGGAAGAGTAAGAAGTCGATTTCCACGAATTAAGACTAAACTCCTTAATGGTCATTAGCTTTCAAAGAATTCAGTTTTGTTTTGTTTTTTTTTTCTAAGAAATCTTTCCTTGATAAACAGTCATGGACATAAATACAAGAAATAAGGAAAGGTTATTAAACTATTTCTCCAGTGATAATGTTAAATGAAAATGTATGAAAATAAAAGTTTTCACATTTGTAAGTTCTTCAATTTCACCATGGAGAAGGAGGTATAAGATAATGAGATATATAAAACATATCATAGTGTACTCCCCGCATTTATTTCCTTTAATAACTTAATATTGCACGGTTTATTTTGCATGATAAATACATGTATTGCAATTAACTTTTTCGCGAGGATATTATTTTTCGCGTAATTACGCAAGACGGTGTACAAGCGAAATTTACATTCTCGCGTATATTAGTATTCTTAAAAAAATAACCACAATTCCTGAATCTTTTTTATTGATAATAACTAGAATTATTCTTTACATGTATTTCGCGAAAATAAGGTGTCGCGATATTTTGTGATTAACTGTATAGAATTATACAGTCGTTTGGCCAGTTCCGGATTTTGGCCAGTTCCGAATAGTTAGTAATTTAAGGACTGATAATTAATAAATTTAACGGTGGAAAAATAAATTGATTTCTATGGTAAGAAGGCTTATTCATGAGTGTTTGAATTACGTGAAGTTTTGATTTTTTGCCCTCAGTTTGGTTTCGTTATCGTACTTGAAACAGTCGACATACTTTTACAATGCAACAAATCTGAATCACCGCGACGCGTAAGTCTGCAGAAAAACCTCTGTAGATGCATAAATTTTTCACATAAAACAACGTTCTAGGTATCAAAAGTAAGTTTGATATGTACTCTAACATATACTAAAAACTTGTCAAAAATAAATATTTAGAACACTGGAAGATATCGAAATATTTTCGTGCTCTTATTTTACCAGTTCCGAATACCCATTTTAAACACTATTATAAATTCACTCTTCGATGTTTTCTTCATTGTAAACGTGACTTATTTTACCCCTGCTTGAAAAACAGGAAGAAGCGGTATATAGTAATAGGTTGTTTGTCCATCCATCCGTCTGTACGTCCGTCCGTCCGTCTAGCTGTACGTCCGTCCGTCCGTCCGATATGCTCTGGGGTATCCATTTCTTATCCGCGACCCCTCTTCTACCACTGAATGAAGTTTAATGTGGCTTCACAGAGTTTAATGAGTCTTTCACAGAATCTTTGTTTAACAGTGCCAAAGTGCACCTATTCTATTTTTGGATCTGGTACATAATTTGGGCTCCCTGAGAAAAACATAGATACTGCCATTCTTTGTAATATTGAAAGGTATATATCCATCTCTTGTCCGCAATTCCTCCTATACCACTGAATAAGATTTAATGATACTTTCACATATTCTTTATTGCATTGTGACATTGTGACCTATTATTTTACTTTTTGATCTGACATTTATTTCGGGTCTCCCAGAGTAAAACATGGACTTTGTCCTCAATAATCATAAAGGAGGCGTGGGGTATCATTAAAATGAGCTCAGTGCCCACAGTACCTCTAGTTTCTCTTCAACCTTTGGAAATACAAATAATATATTGGTAAGCAATTAATTCAACTTTTCTTAGGCATGTCAATGGATAACGTCTGGGATGTATATTTTTAAATTTAGGGTTGAATTGAATAAGAATCTCTAGGGTATCCGGAACCCGTCGGCTTATTCGTAACTGGTAAAATGGACACCTATGGTAACTTGCGAAATAATTTTTTTTGAGGGAAGGCTGAACTTTTATGAAACAATATTTAATTCCACAAGTCATCGAACTACCTTGACAAAACACTTAGATTTTGAAATAATTCCTAATATATTTGTAGCACCGTCGAATCGGTTTCTTATTCGGAACTGGCCAAGTAACCGTACATGCCAATAATACAAGGCTTACAAATGACTAGCAATCAATTTTGAGTTATGAACAATTTCTAAAACTAGGTAAATTATTGACAAGCACGTTGATGAAACAAGAATATCAGCAGTCTCGTTTAAAGTCATCATTTCGTAAGTTCTATGGTCGATACAATGACCTTGTCAGCAAATACAATTTATCATTGAGTCAAATGTTGACTGACGTACGTTTTTCATACCAATTGTTAGTCCATTATTAATACACTGAATTGACGACGGATTTTCCGTTATTTCCTGACGGCGGGTGTGACCGGTCGGCAGGGGATGCTCACTCCTCCATGGCACCTGATCCCACCTCTGATGTTTCGGAGGTCCGTGTTTGCTCTGCTCTTGTTTTGTATATTTTTATGGACTTTGAGATTGAATACTATTCGTTATCTCCATATCCTTCTTCGAGACAAATTTATTGAAATGGTATCCAGCTAATTATAGAAGATTTCAGTTGCAAATAAAAAAAAAAAAGATCATTTAAAGCGGATTAGATGTTTGAAACATACATATTCATTACAAATGGAGCTAATCTTTGAATCTTTAAATATACTAGTGGCAAATAAAAGTTATTAGAAGAGGAATAATTTTTGTATATTATTAGTAAATTTATATTTTAAAAAATTAAATTGTAAAGTATCCTTTACTTTCAATATATATTTTTGATCTACATAAGGATGCATAACACAAAAAAAATTTGATTAATGAATTGATGTTTATTTTTTGACTGATTTTGAACAGAAATTGCTGATAAATAAAAAGAAACCAAATAATTTCTCAGTATGTTTATTTGCTATCAGATATTGAGGTCATCGCTTCTAAAAACGAAACTCTTAAACATTAAACAATGTTTAAGAGAATGTTAATAAAAGACGACTTTTGAAGCTTTTGAAACCATATTATTTGTCAAAGAAAGTAGCTTTCGATCACCTAAAAAGGTCGTAACAAACTCTCAAATCAGAAAAAAAAACTTTGATGATAATCAAAAGTACTGTGCACGGTTGCCAATTTTTGCAATTTATTGCACGTGTCCCTGTCCACTAATGATCATCTTGTCACCGTCCTGGTGAATTTATCGTCGGTTTTACGATCGTGGCAAGGAACCGTGTAACTTTTGCCAATACTGCATTTCTTGCCTCGCTGAATAATGGATTTAGAGAGAAAGTTGCGGTAAGTTACTATATATTATGATAAATTATTTCAAAATTGATCTTAATTTTTTTTTTATAAAGTTTTGCTTTGGCATTTACTTAACAATGTGTTTCAGTGCCTTTTTGAATTTTTAACTTAGTAAACTAGAGAAAGTACTAAATATGAATGTTCGCGAA
>NW_026924960.1:0-25121 GCF_032062105.1 Saccostrea cuccullata
CTGATAAATATGCCATTGAATGCCCCAAACTGCTGTTATATAGAAGGACTTAGTGAAATACATAACACACCAACAATGGCAACATACCAGGTCTACACAGTAAACAGCTGATATTGGGAACACATATACCATTGATACGTTTCTGTGACACTTTCTTTAATGCATTATGCTGAATAAACATTGTTTTAAGAATAGTTTCAATCATAATTTTTTATTATTTGTCTTGTGCTTTGTTTATTTAAGAAACTTTTAGGCATATATCTTATGAATATCTCAATTTATGGATCATTTATTAGAAAAATATCATTATCATTATTTAATAATTATTATAATTTAGATCAATAGAATGATTATTTAATATATGTATGCCAAAAGAGTGATTTCCGTATATGTTCAATAGATTCCACTCAAATAAATTTAAAAATTTTAAAAAAAAAAAAAATAAAGCTGAATTCATAGTCCTTTTTGTATAAAGGGAATATACATATAATAGTTTATTAAACTTATTTTATTCAAAAATTTAAATTAAATACAGTTCAGAAATGTTGATCTGTAATCATACTTGACAGTTGTCCAGTTCTTTGTATCTGATAAAAGTTTAGAATAAATATGAGCTTTCACTTTTATTACAGATAATTTTAGCTCACCTAATCATCAGGTCATTATTTTTCTTCTACTAGTAAACTGTCAGTACTAACACATATCAATATTACACTGCCAAACATAATAGCAAATGTATAATGTTGATTGCATGTCTTGAGCTCTCTTTTATATACAAGGTTCTTTGTATTTTTAAATCTTCATCAGTAATTTTTGTCAAGGGATTTTTGATGAAAAAAGATAAACAAAGGTTATCTGTATTTACTTGGATTTCTGTATAATGATATTTTGATCAATGGATATAGTAAGGGACCATTTAAATAAACTAATATAAAATCTCGTTATCTGGAAATTGAATAGGACAGATTAAACTTTGAGATACATGTGTCAGGGAATTCAAGATAGCATGATTAAAAAATAAAAACATATATTAAAGACAAAATGTTGTGAACCTCCAAATTGCTTTTAGTACATATTGTTTTTGTGTTGGAGATAATGATACATGTATTGTATCTTTATTTTTAATTTTTTTTATTTCCTGAAATTTTAACAGTACCAGAATTTGCATTATATTATTTGACATAAAAGACCTTATACCAGGAAAATGTGAAGTTTTTAATATTACTGCAAAGAACTATATGCGGTATATTGCATATATTTGCCCCCACAAAAGTTAAATTTTGAAAACTTCCAGAAATGTGCTGAATTCAATAAATTGTATGAGAAATATAAATTAACAGAAAATATTGTAGTGTCAAAGCAGCATATTCACAATTTCTGTTTTTATGACGTCACAAACTAGTCCGATTTTATATCCTTTTTCAAAGAGGACAAAATTGACAAAATTTCAACTATTTCAGCTTTAAAATTTATAGAGCGCAAGTTTGTTCAGGAACAATATTGACATATTTCATTGATATTATCATTCTACACATTATATCAAAATATTGATTCTGAACACACATGCGCTCGGTGACTTTTACTCAAAATATCGACAAAATATGTACATTTTTCTGTAAAATTCATAAAAAACTTAAATTTACGTCATGTTTGTGATGTCATTACGTACATATGGCGTCATTACCTGTGAAAATATTCAGTGCTTTGAAGTCAGCATATACTCCCCTTTTCAAGAACTTAATTAAATATATCTCCATCAAAGTTTGATTTGGGGGGCAAATATTAGTTATTACCGAATAAAGTTCTTTTCAGTATCTATCAGATTCTAAAAAAAATAGTTTTAGTACTTATGAACTAAAGCTTAGCAAAAATGTTGCCATGAACTGTTTGATTTTAATAGAACACATGTTGGAATATGAATTATTAAACTGTAGGACAAGATATACGTAATACAATCTCTTATTAGCTCACCTGAGCCGAAGGCTCAAGTGAGCTTTTCTGATCACATTTTGTCCGGCGTCCGTCTGTCTGTCTGTCCGTCTGTCTGTCCGTCTGTCTGTCTGTCCGTCTGTCTGTAAACATTTCACATTTTCGACTTCTTCTCAAGAACCCCTGGGCCAATTTCAACTAAACTTGCCACAAAGCATCCTTGGGTGAAGGGGATTCAAGTTTGTTCAAATGAAGGGCCACGCCCTCATTCAAGGGGAGATAATTGGGAATAAATAAAAATTTGGTGGTATGCTTTAAAAAACTTCTTCTTAAGAACCACTGTGCCAGGAAAGATGAAACTTATGGGGAAACATCCTCAGGTAGTGTAGATTCAAGTTTGTTCAAATCATGACCCCCGGGGAGGGCGGGGCCACAATGGCCGACCAAAATTTTACATAGAAATATATAGGAAAATTCTTTAAAAATCTTCTTCTCAAGAATGACAAAGCCATAATTCATATATTTATATGAAAACATCCTAGGTAGTGTAGATTCAAGTTTATTCAAATCATACCCTCAGGGGTAGGGTGGGGCCAAAATGGCCACAAAAGTTTTACATAGAAATATATAGGAAAATTTTTAAAAATCTTTTTTCTCAAGAATGACAAAGCCATAATTGATCATATTTATATGGAAGCATCCTCAGGTAGTGTCAATTTTAAGTTTGTTCAAATCATGACCCCCGGGGGTAGGGCGGGGCCAAATGGCCGACCAAAGTTTTACATAGAAATATATAGGAAAATCCTTTAAAAATCTTCTTCTCAAGAATGACAAAGCAATAATTCATCCTATTTATATGAAAACATCCTCAGGTAGTGTAGATTCAAGTTTATTCAAATCATGACCCTCAGGGGGAGGGTGGGGCCAAAATGGCCGACCAAAGTTTTACATAGAAATATATAGGAAAATTCTTTAAAAATCTTCTTCAAGAATGACAGAGCCATAATTGATCATATTTATATGGAAGCATCCTCAGGTATTGTCGATTCAAATTTGTTCAAATCATGACCCCCGGGGGTAGGGCGGGGCCACAATGGCCGACCAAAGTTTTACATAGAAATATATAGGAAAATTCTTTAAAAATCTTCTTCTCAAGAATGAAAAAGCCATAATTCATCATATTTATATGGAAGTATCCTCAGGTAGTTTAGATTCAAAGTTTGTTCAAATCATGACCCCTGGGGGTAGGGCGGGGCCACAATGGCCGACCAAAGTTTTACATAGAAATATATAGGAAAATTCTTTAAAAATCTTCTTCTCAAGAATAGCCTAGCCATGATTGATCATATTTACATGGAAGTATCCTCAGGTATTTAGATTCAAGTTTGTTCAAATCATGACCCCGGGGGGTAGGGCGGGGCCACAATGGCCGTCCAAAGTTTTACATAGAAAGATATAGGAAAATTCTTTAAAAATATTTTTCTCAAGAACAGCCAAGCCATGATTGATCATCTTTATAGGGAAGCATCCTCAGGTAGTGTAGATTCAAGTTTGTTCAAATCATGACCCCGGGGGTAGGGTGGGGCCACAATGGCCGACCAAAGGTGCTCAGGTGAGCGATGTGGCCCATGGGCCTCTTGTTCACATTTGTCTTTCTTCTGAGATTTATTGTTCATACATTTAACTTTGTTCCGATTCGTTACACATTGTAGGGAGGTCACCCACTCATGTTCAGCATAGTAAGTTCTTCTTCCACTGTTTCTTCCCTCCATCTTCCCTGCAAATGTAGCTTTCTCTAAATGTTTCAAGTCCCAGTAGGGTTTTGTTGTTTTGAGAAAACCCCAGTATGTTCCTGGTTTAGAGGAGTTTAATGTTTGTACATTTCTTGTGATTTGGAACCATTGTCTGGAAACAGAAAAATGTTTAGTATTATGTGTAACAACTGGATTATAGGAAGAGATTAAATCAAAATTAACATGTTTCTTTCATACTTTAGGAATACCTAATGTCAAATTTGTCAATTTTTAGTACAATAAAAAGAAAACATACATGTAATTATAGGCATTAGATTTATTTCATTTACTGAAAAGTTTTATGAAAATGGGTACATTGACTTCTTTGCTTGCAAAGTTTTGGACAGTTTTTGATGTAAAATTTCTTATATCAGATAGAAGTTAGTGTCTCTAGGTATTCATGAATGTAAATTACTTTACTGAATGATTTTAAATCACACAACATAATATTTATGATGCTTATATACTAAACAACTTCAGGAATACAATGTACAACATAAAACCTTCTCCAAGCAAATTATTTGCAAAATAATAATTTTTTATTGAGCATGAGGTTCATGCTTTTGAATGCATGTCATTAAATCATCTTTTCCAGCACATTGTTTTCCAAGTTTTACATTTAATATCCAATTGATTTGTTTTCATTTGCAATGATTGATATAAAATTTACATCCATATTTACACATTCTCGTACAGTTTCTCATGTTTACACTTTGCATTAAAACATTAGCTTCATAAGCTTGCCATATTCATCACTCATGCTTTCTTCTCTTTTGTTAATACATTAATTTTATGACAAATTACTTTAAAACTTTGTCTGTCTGTCTGTAAACTGATTTCACAGGTTGTTTCTTAGATGGAGGTCTTGTGAAAAGCATGCTGAACTTAACTTCATTCAGACTTTTTTTTTGTTTTGAATGGAATGCAACCTCTCATATATACATGTATTCCTTCAGTATATGTTTTAATTGTACACATTGACTTACAGTGTTTAATTGTAAATATACGTGACCTTACAGGGCAGGTTCGAGCTCTATGTAATTACAATGGCACTCCCAGCCCTGGGGCGGGCCGCCCAGCCTTAAGCTTTCAGAAAGATGATGTGATAAAACTACTGAACAATGACGCTCAGTGGTGGAAAGTAAGTATTTCATTTACAGCGGAGAGATTGATAACTGTAAAACAAAGATCATCATGTTGATTTCAGAAACTAAATGGCTGAAGATACTTTCTTCTTAATTTAACAGAACATGGAGTAAGAACACTTTTATTGCTATATTTAAACTGTTCTAGAATCAGTATCATTGGTAACATCTTTTTACAATTTTTAGGGACTGCTGAACGGAGATGAGGGCTGGTTCCCTTCACAACTTGTGCAAGAGGAAAATAATCCAAGGGTAAGATGTCATGTTCTGTAATGATAAAACATCTGTCAATCTAATAACTCGGTGTCTGGAGTTGGAATTCATATTATGATGCTGTATTACTTTTTTTATAACAAAGTAAACCAAATACTTTGCTGACTTTGTTTTTGAAACAGAAGAATAAAGCATATGATGGTAATGCAGTTTGGTAGGTTCTTTTCAAATAGAAATTTTTGAGAAAGCATGAAGCTTAAGCAGTATTACCCACACCCCCCATTTCAGCATGTGAATTATTTGTATAAATCAACATTTTACAGACATAACTTTACACCTATCCAACAACCAACTGTTCCCCTGTTATTCTCTGTGAGAATCCAATAAAAGACTCACAGAATGAGTTTTAAGTACCCCCAGTTTTGTTCTGGATGACAGTGATTTGTGTGTGTTGGCCACCAAGCTGTGATTTATTGAATTGCTGCTGAGATTTCATTTGAATGTCGACTGCAGGTCGAGCTTGTATATGTTGATTGGCTTGTTATATAGGAATGTAATCTACATGTTTGTAACCAGCTTTTTATTGTCATCAGATCCGCAGAAAACCCTCGTATTTGGATGTGAAAATGAAGAATGGAACGCCCAGTATTGTATCCCCACCCCGCCCCCACTCCCCCGCTAACAATGTTCCCTATGTTAATGTGGATAACGACGGAATGTCCAGTCAGCTCAATGTCTATAAATGGTATGTCAGCCATTCTATGTTGTGATGAACCAGGGAAGTTTCATATTTAAGTATGATTATACAGGAATCAAAGTTATCCATTACGTCGATTGTCATTACAAATAAAAGTAATCTTTTTTAAAGTAAATTTCTGTAAAATAACATTGAAATAGTAAGTTTATATGTATTATTATATTTAGGTTTGTGGGTCCAATGGACAGAGACACTGCCAATCGCAGACTTGGCAACATGCCAAACGGGACGTTCTTAATTCGAGTCAGTGAGAACCCAGGCAGGAGAGGGGAGCTCTCTCTCAGTATTCGGTAAACACAGTTTAAATTATCAGATACATCTGCCTGTATTTACTGAAAGGTTTCAGACTGTAACCTTTAAATTGTATTTTATGTATGAAACACACAATTCCACCAGATCCATCTGGTTTCTACTTGGGTAATTGAAATGTCAAAATGTGTTATAAAATACTTCTAAATATTACAATTTTTTAGGATTTCCGGAGAAATATTAAAAATGATACTTTAATTCTTTTTTAAAAAAAATTTTTAATAGCATTTTTTGATAATTTTTTGTTCATAATGAATCAACACACATAATAAAGAAATCAATCTACCAATTAATGAAATGCAATGGAAACCCCAGTTGGGCCCCCTTTAAAATGGTGTGAATAACTGCAGTGCAAAGGCTAGCATCATTGAGTGTACCAAAAGGGGGGGGGGGGGCAATTTTATACCTTTAGATATTTTTTGTTTTTATAAATTTTGAAAAAAAATGTTTCTAGAGAAGGAGATGATAGATGGTAATGTTGTATTTGTACATAAGAATTACTGTATGAAGTTTATTTGTTTTAGATATGCAGAAACATTTTTTCAATTGTATTGTTTGTCTTGCTATATAGCAAAGTGGATGTTAATTATTAATTTTAAGAATTAGTTTATATCCATATTTTTAGCTCACCTGAGCCGAAGGCTCAAGTGAGCTTTTCTGATCACATTTTGTCCGTCGTCCGTCCGTCTGTCCGTCCGTCCGACCGTCTGTCCGTCTGTCTGTCCGTCTGTAAACTTTTCACATTTTCGACTTCCTCTCAAGAACCACTGGGCCAATTTTGACCAAACTTGGTACAAAGCATCCTTGGGTGAAGAGGAATTTAAATTGTTAAAATGAAGGGACATATCCCCTCGCAAGGGGAGATAATCAAGAAAAGACAAAAATAGGGTTGGGTCATTAAAAAATCTTCTTCTCAAGAACCACTGGGCCAGTAAAGCTGAAACTTATGTGGAAGCATCCTGGTATAGTGTAGATTCTAAATTGTTCACATCATGACCCCCGGGGGAAGGGCAGGGCCACAATGGGGGATCAAAGTTTTATATAGAACTAGGAGACTTATTGTTCACAGAACAATAAGAGGTCTTTCCACCTTTTGAATTTCAATTTCATTTTATATTTATCTATCTAAAATTAAATTTCATAAAAAAGAAACCAGGAATGGCTTAAAAGAAGAAAAAAATGAAAATGAATTTTTTTTTTAGGTTACCTTGACCTTTGACCTTCAAGTCATATTCAAGGTCAAAGGTCAAGGGTCACATTGTAATTAACCCCATGTCTCTATGACATATAGTTTTAAAGTTATAAGGTTTAATAGTAAGCACAAAAGCATTTAAGGGCAGTAACTCATTCAAGAAATCACTAGATCCTTTTTCACTTGAACATAAAAGTTTTGCCTAAAGTCCCATAAGACATTAGAGAAGGTTTCATGTCTTTGCAGTTTATGGTTTTGAAGCAATAGCAATAAAAATGTTTTTCGCACAAGGGATAATAACTTTTAATATGGTCAATCTAAAGGGACAAGAATGAAATCTTTGACACAGTTTTAAGAGTACATATTAATGATGCATAGACATTAAGCATATGTTGAAAGACAAAAGAGATATAAAAAGAGCTAAATTTCTCAGTTTTAGAATGACCTTGACCTTTGACCTTTACATGAATTTTAAGCTCAAAGCTCAATGAATCTTATGCAGTTAGTCTCATGTCTCTACACCTTCTCATTTTGAAAATTTTTAATTATTTATAAAATTCAAAGACTTTCAGGGGCAATAACTCATTAAAGAAGTCATCGAAGACTTTCGCAATGAATAGATTCCAGAATCCTCTCAATTAGTCGAAGACTTTAGTGAAGGTTTCATATTTGTACGGTTTACGGTTTCGAAGTAGTAGCGAAAACAAGGTTTTCCGCACAAAGAGCGATAACTTTTAATAGCGTCAATCTTACGGAATACGAATTGAATCTTTAAAATAGTTTTAAGAGTACATATTAATGATGCTAAGACAGTTTGTATAAGTTAAGAATCAAAAAAGATATAAAAAGAGCTTAATTTCTCAATTTTGGAATGACCTTGACGTTTGACCTTTACATGAATTTTAAGCTCGAAGCTCAATGAATCTTATGCAGTTGGTCTCATGTCTCTATCACTTCTCGTTTTGAAAATTTTTAATTATTTCTAAAATTCAAAAAGTTTCAGGGGCAATAACTCATTGAAGGGGTCACCGAATACTTTCGCAATGAATAGATTCCAGAGTCCTCTTAATTAGTCAAAGACTTTAGTGAAGGTTTCATATGTCTACGGTTTACGGTTTCGAAGGAGTAGCGATAACCAGCATATCTTGCGAAAGGGGCAATAACTTCGAAAGAGTTCATAGTTCAAATACGCAGGGTTTTTTGCAAATATCTCTTACAAAGTACAATCTTATAAACTATAAATCTTTTCAAAAGACCTTGAAACAAAAATTCGTCCGGCGGAAAAATAATAAAAATAACTAGGAGACTTATTGTTCACAGAACAATGAGAGGTCTTTCCAGCTTTTTAAGTGTTTCCGTGTCATTTGGGTTTAAAAAAAGAAGAAAAACGCAAAAAAAAAAAAAAAAAAAAAAAAAAAAAAAAAAATTAAAAAGTGCTGCCAGCAGGATTCGAACTGCGGACCCTCAGATTACAAGGCGAGCGCTCTATGCACTACCCTACAGGCTCCGATGAAATTGTTTTCCGTAAACTGACAGTGTTGAAAAAAGAAGAAATGAAAACACGTGGATTTAAATAAAAATAGAGACGCGTGCAGTTTTAAATAGTACAGAAACACGTGTATTTATTTGTTTGTGATGGAACATAGAGAGGAATAATGAATAGTTCTGAGAAAAACGATTGGTGGATAATGAAAATGGAGATTTCCTATAAAAAAAATCATTTGAGTTTGTTTATAGTTTGAATAAATTGAGTTAATCATACAGAGCTTATGATACATTCGAACTTCCGTGTCGGCACTGTGTTTACAATTTGTGAAAATATAGGCGCGTTTGTTTTAACAGATATAGTGAACTCATAGGTTAGATTAAATAATCATCTCAATTTGGATTGAATTAATAGTTATGAGCATAAATTAAACTTGAAACATGCATTTCATGAAGAAAACGGTGTCACCGAGAGCGTGGAAATTTATTTGATAGGAAAAATCGCTATTTTCAAGATTGATCCGATTAATATTAAATCTAAATAAAATTGAAATAAATTCCACATTTTAAAGAAAGTAAGGATACTTGGTATTAAGATGTCGTATTAGAGCAGGAGAATCGAGTGCTATTAACAAAAACTTGAGAAATTGCCAAATCAAACTTTAATTAATTTTTATGCTCATCAGCACTTAAATTTCAGACAGAAAAAAAAATTTAGTTTTCGCCGATATTAAATAGAATTTCATAATACTTAAGAGACTTAGCGTTAAACTCTCAGGACACTTTCTTTGAGGTGTCTTCTAGATTTTAATCTGAATTTCATGTCGATCTGTGATCTCCTTTAAGATGTACAAAATTTATCTACGTCGCTATTGATTTTTCATTTTTTTTGAGAAAGGATGGGGGGGGGGGGGGGATATAAGCATTTGTTTAAGAGAGAGTTGTAAATACCTCCAAGACCTTTAGCTTGATTGTAACCTTTGGGTCAATGGGGTCAAAGGTCAAGGTCATTTATCAAGGTCAAAGGTCAAGGTCGTCTAAAAAAAAAACAACAACAACACACTTACAAACTTGAGTTTTACACGTGAAGCTGAATCTAGGTAAAGGCAATGAATATATCTTTTTAACTTTTGGGAAATGGTCAAGGTCAAAGGTCAAAGGTCAAGGTCAAATATCAAGGTCAAAGATCAAGGCCATTTTAACAAAAACCCGTAAATAAGCAGTTTTGATACTTCCCAATGATCTTGACCTTTGACCTTGACCTAATCTTCAAGGTCAAAGGTCAAAAGATCTCATGCAGTTGGGCCCATGTCTTTACGACTTGTCGTTAAGAAGTTTTTAGTTCTTCGTAAACATCATAAACTTGCAGGGGCAATAACTACTTAAAACGGTTTACGAATTCTTTCGCACTAATAGAATGAGAAGTGTACTAAATTAGTCGCAGACATTGTTGAAGGTTTTGTACCTCTACGGTTTACGGTTTCGGAGGAGTAGCGATAACAAGGGTTTACACTGAAAGGGGCACTAACTTTTAGAGGGTTCAGTCTTAGGGGACAAGCATGGAATCTCTGAAATGGTTTTAAGAGTACATACTAAAAATACAAAGATGTTTAGAATTTGGTTAAGAACAAAAGAGATATAAAAAATGCTTAATTTTACATATTTTGAATGACCTTGACCTTTGACCTTGACCTAGATTTTAAGGTCAAAGGTCAAGAAATCTTTTGCAGTTGGTCCCATGTCTCTACGCCTTGTCGTTTAAGAAAAGATCTTGATATTCGTAAACGTTGCAAACATTCAGGGGCAATAATTCAATATAGGAGTTTACGAATCCTTTCGCAATGTTTGATTGGAGAGTCTACTAAATCAGTCGTAAACATTAGTAAAGGTCTGGAATCTCTGCGGTTTATGGTTTCGGAGGAGTAGCGATAACAAGCTTTTATTAGGTCACCTGAGTAAACTCAGGTGACCTATTGCTGTCTGTTTTTGTCCGTCGTCGTCCGTCGTACGTCGTTCGTCGTACGTCGTTCGTCGTCAATCGGTCGTACACTTTTGAACATTTTCAGCTTCTTCTCTGCAACCACTGAACCAATTTCAACCAAATTTGCTACAAAGCATCTCTGGGTGAAGGGGAACAACAATTGTGAATTTCATGATCCATGCCCCCCTCGGGCCTGGGGAGTGGGGCCAAAACCACTAAAATTAATGCAATCTTCAAAAATCTTCTTCTTTACTCCTGGACATCAAGCAGTCAAACTGTTTGCATGATTGTAGTCAGCATTGAGTCCTTTACCAAAATTGTGAAATTCATGGCCCTGGGGTCAGGGGTTCTTGTACTAGGCGGGGCTAAATAAGTATATAGTGAAAATGCATTATTTCTTTGAAAATCTTCTTCTCTGCTCCTGGGTATTAAATAAACTAACTAAGTACATAGTTATGATGAGCAAGAGTGCCTCTACCAAAATTGTGAATTTTATGGCCCCAGGGTCAGGGGTTCTGGTGTCAGGGTGGGGCTCTATTGATTATATAGAGGAAATACATGAATTCTTTGAAAATCTTCTTCTTTACTCCTGGGTATTAAATAAACTAACTAAGTATATAGTTATGATGAGCAAGAGTGCCTCTACCAAAATTGTGAATTTTATGGTCCCAGGGTCAGGGGTTCTGGTGTTAGGGCGGGGCTCTATTGATTATGTAGTGAAAATACATGAATTCTTTGAAAATCTTCTTCTCTGCTCGTAGATTTTATATAATTTAACTAAGTACATAGTTATGATGAGCAAGAGTGCCTCTACCAAAATTGTGAATTTTATGGCCCCAGGGTCAGGGGTTCTGGTTTTAGGGCGGGGCTCTATTGATTATATAGTGAAAATACATGAATTCTTTGAAAATCTTCTTCTCTGCTCCTAGGTTTTATATAAACTATCTAAGTACATAGTTATGATGAACAAGAGTGCCACTACCAAAATTGTGAATTTTATGGCCCCAGGGTCAGGGGTTCTGGTTTTAGGGTGGGGCTCTATTGATTATATAGAGGAAATACATGAATTTTTGAAAATCTTCTTCTTTACTCCTTGTTATTAAATAAACTAACTAAGTGCATAGTTATGATGAACAAGAGTGCCTCTGCCAAAATTTTGAATTTTATGGCCCCAGGGTCAGGGATTCTGGTGTTAGGGCAGGGCTGTATTGATTATACATGTATAGTGAAAAAACATTAAATCTTTGAATATTTTCATCTTTGCTCCTAGGTTTTAAGCAGATGAATTACCTATATAGTTATGAGCAATCCCTAATCTTCAAGAATTGTAAATTTCAAGGCCCCAGGGTCAGTTGTACCATAGTGGGGGGGGGGGGCTGTACTTATGTACTGAAAATGAATGATTGTTTGAAATGTGCTCCTTGGTATTAATCAAATATTTTTGAAAAGCAAGTATGCCTTTCCAAAAATAGTGCAATGTGTGGATCTAGGCCTAAGAGTCAAGGGTTCATGTGTGGTAGCGGCACTACTCATTATTGCTGAATATTACTGATTTGCTGAAATGCATTTTTTGTTCCCCTACCCTGCCTATATGGGTATTAAGTAACCAAACTAAGGAACTGCTAAGTGTATAGTTATGATGACCAAATTGTTAATGCTATAGCATCTGGCTTAAAACATGGATCAAATTCAATCACTGGAAAGTTGTTGAATAATGCTCAGGTGACCTATAAGGCCCAGGGGCCTCTTGTTGCGAGAGGGGTCGTAACTCCGACAGGGGTCAAAGCTCATATACGCAGGGTCAACTGCTAAAATCTTTTATGGAGTACATTCTTGTCGACTACAAATCTTTTCGATAAATCTTGAAACTCAAAATCACACAGCGGACACATAATAAAAAAGAAAAAAAAAAACAGAAGGAAATCAATAGGTCTTTCCAGAGAAAGCTGAAAAGACCTAATAAACAGAAAATATCAATAGGTCTTTCCAGAAAGGTGGAAAGACCTAAATATATATAGGAAAAATCTTTGAAAATCTTCTTCTCAAGAACCACTGGGGCAGAAAAGCTGAAACTAATGTGGAAGCATCCTGGTATAGTGTAGATTCTAAATTGTTCAAATCATGACCCCCGGGGGAAGGGGGCGGGGCCACAATAGGATATCAAAGTTTTACGTAGAAAGATAGGAAAAAATCTTTGAAAATCTTCTTCTCAAGAACCACTGGGCCAGAAAAGCTGAAACTTATATGGAAGCATCCTGGTATAATGTAGATTCTAAATTGTTCAAATAATGACCCCTGGAAGAAGGGCCGGGCCACAATGGGGAATCAAAGTTTTATATAGAAAGATATAGGAAAAATCTTTGAAAATCTTCTTCTCAAGAACCACTGGGCCAGAAAAAGTAAAGCTTATGTGGAAGCATTCTGGGGTAGTGTAAATTCTAAATTGTAGGAATAATGACCTCTGGGAAAGGGTGGGGCCATTATAGGGAATCAAAGTTTTACATAGAAATATATAGGAAAAATCTTTGAAAATCTTCTTCTTAGGAACCACTGGACCAAAAAAGCTGAAACTTATGTGGAAGCATCCTGGTATAGTGTAGATTCTAAATTGTTCAAATCATGACCCCTGGGGGAAGGGCGGGGCCACAGTAGGGTATCAAAGTTTTACATAGAAAGATATAGGAAAAATCTTTGCAAATCTTCTTCTCATATGTGCCCATGGAAGGATCATGGGGTAGTGTAGATTTCAAAATGTTTAAATTATGATCAGTGGGGTAGGGTGGGGATGCATTATGTATAACAAGGGGGAAATCTGGTAAAGAACAGAATGGTCAAAGCTTCTCAGGTGAGCGATGTGGCCCATGGGCCTCTTGTTTTTCTGAATTAATTACATGTATTTTGCATTCCTTTAGTGCAAATTAATGCATTATTTATTTTATGTTTGTTCCATTATATGTATTTTAGAATTAATTGTAGATGTTTATTAATATTTATTTTTTAAAACCCCACCCACCCCCATTCCATTTGATAAACTGCATCGTAGTCCAACACTGCTGAGCAAAAACTTTTTTTTTTTTATTTAATAAAAATTTGGGTCACCATTCTAGCTATTTTATTATTATTTTTCCGTTTACATTGTAAGCTACTTTATTGAGCCTACCACACTATATACAACTTATTAACTGAGCTGGAAGTATACAGGTAGAAAGTTATTCCCCCTTTTCCGTGAATCGACACGACTTTCTACGAATTTCTCTACCATGTCGACTGCTATTCTGTTGGTTACTGCGATTTTATTTCTCTCCAGATTACGGTACCTTACCCTTTAGTTCAGTAGTTAGGTTTTATCTGTTGCTTTCGCGGAGACGGAAGTTGCATGTAGATTTCCCTGATTTTTTTATCGATTCCCTGATATTTTTTGAAGGGCAGTTTTGCTACAGATTCTGACCTGGTCCGTACTTTTAAGTTCTGTGCTTCAAACTTTCCATTATCATCGCACTCAGAGTTGTTGTGCTGCAGACTTTCCATATTACCGATAAACACTTCATCTATATATGGTTGTAAAATTTTTGCATGATTTTCAGGTACTGCAAATCAGACAAAAACGTTTATTATTTAAAACATTTAAATTTCCTATTATCCAATTATCCAAATAATTGTTCCAGCAGTTTTAATTGTTTCTATGTGAATTTTTTTCCATACAAAACCATGCAAATCCTCTACTACTGCAATAAAATGAAAAGTCATCCAATAAAACTTACCAAACGAAAAAAAAGAAAAAAAGGGGGAGTTTTAAATTTAAAAATATGGTGTCAGCTGCATGTTACGTCATTTTAAAATGGCAAAAATCAAAATTAGCAAAAGAGCCAATCCTTTATAATTATTTTCAGCAAAAAAAAACGTTGAGTACTACAAAACAAAGTTTTTTGGGGAAATATCTCAAAAGCAGAACGGTATATATAGTAAACATTGCATTACTCAGTCATGTTATATTACAGCTGGCTCTCTACTTAAATAGTGTCTAAATTTAAGCCATTGTTTTACTTACAGGAAGGCCTTATATGGTTTTTATGTCTTTATTTTTAAACATCTTTTGAGTTCACTATATATTACTACATTGTAACACAAAAACCAATATTGAAGTGTTTAGTATAAATGACGTTTTATCATCTAAAAGGGGATATAAAATCATAAAAGATGGCTAACTTGTACATGTTATTTTATTATGTATAAAATGCATTTGTGATTTGAACATTCAAATTTAATTAAATGCATTTGAAAAACCCGTGCTTTGTGATTAAATCAAAATTTATGACAGGACTTGCATTATATTTGTTACATAATATACAGCTTTTATGTTAATCCAAATCTTATATTTAAAATATAGGACTTGGTGTATTTGAATTTAATTTCCGTTTGAAATAAAAACCAACCATTAAATATACGTTTGTGAAAGTAATAGTTTTCATTTGAATGTTACATTATCATTTTAAAAAAAAGAGCCATATTCTGCTATATGAAAAATATATAATGTTCAGTAGGGAACCTATAATTTCATGGGGTTTTTTTCTATAAATTTGGCCTTTTTGCTAGCCTAAGTGTAAATTATTGGCAAAAATTTTCAAAAATGACTTTTTTTTCCCCTTTTTTTTTTAATTGAGAACAGAATAAACTAGTGTAATTGTAAGGGGAACCCGTTAAATGCCCCCAAACGTCCCCAACTTTATTTTGGTGGCTCATTCCCTCAAGCTTCATCAAATAAACTAAACTTATGCATTTTAAACTTAAAAGTTTTTCAAAATCCCAAGATATAGAAAATTTTTTCATTGCACGTGCGCACACTTCTAAAATTACCCTATCAGATCTACACATTACTTTTTTTTAAAGTACTTAAAATCAAGGCATTTAATAAAAAGTATTAAAATAGAAATCAAGTGCGTTGGTAATTATACGTATTGCACATGAACGCACGTGCATGATGACCATACCCCCTTTTAGGGGTCCATTAAAATCTATTTCTAAATTCCATCCTGTTTGGCTGAAAACCAAAGGGGGGGTATAGCCATTTAAAGTTTTAGCGAATCAATTGCAGTGCACATGCATGCGCGTGATTTCATAAAATTATTTTATTATATCGTAGGATATCTCAATGCATGACTATGTTTTAAATTTCAAAGTATTTCGTCAAAAAACGAATAAGATATTGAGATTTTTGTTTCAGCCAATCAGAGCAAAGACACGTGCATGCGCGTAAGTTCATGTTTTTTGACCATGTGCCTTGCCCAAAATACTAAATATTCAAATTTTTGATTTCAACACATTTAAAAAAAAAAGAAAAGTTACGGCTATATCTTTATATTGGTCATTTTACATTTTCACGTGCGCGCTCTTGCAAGCACGTGCGCGCAAAATGACCTTGATTCCGAAAATTAAATAACAGTCCTTACCCTAAAAAGGTTTAACCTACATCGGATGAACAGTTTACAAGATCATTCGCGGACAAATAAGTACCCAGGAAGAAGAAAAATAACTAGATGCGTTTTTGTTGCTGGTGCAAACAAGCGGTTTCCGACCATTTCTCTTTTGAAGCTATGTTTTTCAAAATTTGAATACATTTTTTTCTTTTTTTTTATTCTTTTAAAGAGTTTCTCAACACAATCTATTGTTCCAGGTATTTCACAAAATATCTCCAAATATAGTTTTTAAAAAATCGGCAAAATCTTCCAAAATTTAAAAAAGAGTAAAAGTAATTTGCAAATGAAAAAATACAAAAACAAGAAAAAATTTGGGGAACCCCCCAGGGGATTCAAACCCCCAACAGTAAGACAAAGTTTGGTTGGTCATATCTTTGCAAAAACGCACCATAAAAAAAATGAAAAAAAAAGATATTTTTGAAACGCTCTATAAACCTTAAAACTGAAAAAAAAAATATTAAAAAAAAAAAGTTAAAAAATGGACTTTTTAATTATTCCGTTTGGCCCGGAAGTAGAAACGAAAAAAATAAGGACGTTCGGCACATCTACATGTGATGGTCTTTCATGTCCATGATTTAAAGTCTTTCTTTGGCCGTTTTGAGAAAAGTGTGTACAAAAATCCATTTAAAAAATAAAAATTTTCCCCAAAAAATCGGGGGGAAAAAAATTTTAAAAAAGGGAAAAAACACGTCTGGAATTTTAAACCTTAGCATTTTTCCCTTTAAAAATCTTTGAAACCGACAGTCACAGCTGAGATATCGCCATAGAAATGAAAAAAAGAATAATAAAAAAACAAACATCTGTTGAAACGAGAGGCTTCCGTCCATTCAAAAAAAAATCCGATAATCACTAAAAAGTGATTCAAAATTTTGGTCGCAAAGAGGATTGAACCCATGTCGCCTTTTTTTTTTTATCCCCAACGCGCAAACCATAAAGTTTTGGGGAGATTAAATATACTTGTGTGTATACTTTTGCAACATAACCTGTCTAAGAATTTAAAAGGGGGGCACTTTTAAAAATTTGGGCCCCAAACGCCACGAGAAAATATTGCACATTTTCATACATTTTATTTGCTAAAAACTCACTCTGCAGAACGAAAGGTTTTCTACAGGTCCACCCCCCCATCAGGGGATACCTTACCTGCACATTGGCACCATGTGTTTTACCCGCGCAGCCATTTTTTAAAAAATGAAATGAATATTTTTTAGGTTTAAAAAATTTTAACCTACGCTTGAAAAGTTCTCAGACATTCAAAATATTTAATTTCTTCTTTATCAAATCAAGAAATGATTATACGTTAAATCAGCAAATAGGGGCCTTTACTTATGCCATGAATATCACAGAAAAAGATTCAAAATTTTGGTGCAAAGAGGATTAACCAGTCCCCTTTTTTTTTTATCCCCACGCAAAAACCATTAGGTTTTTGGGAGACTCTCTAAAATACTTTGTGTATATTTTTCAACAGACCCGCTAAGAATCAAAAAAGGGGGACTTTTAAAATTTTGGGCCCCAAACCCAGGAGTAAATATTCGCGCTTTTTCTTTGAATTATCTTTAAATTTGGTGTGATACCAAGAAAAAAAAAAAAACGTCTTATGCCTTTATTTTATTTACGAAAAATTTTTGTACACATTACATATAATCTAGCCATTAATTAAGTGGGAAAACGGAAATTAAGTTTTAAAATTTGACACTGAATTGCAACGTATACTACGTAAAAACCAAGTAGTTTTGTTTACATTTCATGCATTGTATGTCAGAATGGTTTAATCAAACGCTCATGCTCCAAAAACCCCAATTGCGAAATGGCGGAATTGACAAAACAGCCGCCATGGGGGCCCGTTTCATTTTAAAAATTTTAATATCTAAATTCAGATAAGCCAATTTTCAAACAACTTAGATATAATAATTAATTTGAAGATGAATATTTTGATAATAATGATAACAAAGAATTGATCATTAGAGAGTTAAATAAAAGACTTTTGGCCCCCTAGCCCCAATTTTAAGGGTCACCCCTTTTTTTTTTTATATCAAATGAAAGGTCTTGCGATATTAAATTTTGTCTTCAATATGTTTTAACAAATTATAAACAGGAGTGAAGATATAAAAAAATGCGTAAAATTTTTGTGAGATATTTCTGAGACATTTTTTGGGCCCCTACCGAACTTCGGTGCCTTTTGCGCTAAAAAATTTTGGAGACCCAATTACAACTCACCAAACCTTCCTCTTTTTTCCCCTAAAACTCAACCAATTTTAAGTCTTTCGGAGGATTTCCCGGGAAAGCCGAACCTCTGAAAATGAGAAATCGTCCATATCTCACGACCGGAAGGGGAAAATAAAAAAAGGAAAAAAAACCTATCAAGATCAATTGAATATCTTTCAGATCTGAAAGTTTGGTAGAAATCGGACGAGCCATCCTAAAATGCTTTCACAAAATCGGTTGGAAGAATAATAATAACTAGATGAGAAATCGTTGCGAGCAACGAGAGGTCTTCCGTAATTCCGGAAAGAAAAAAGGGAAAAACGAGCTGAAAAAGAAAAAAAAAATTACCAAAAAGGGGGGGGAAAAAAGTCGCCAGATGAAATTCCAAGCACTAAAATAACGCTATCGGGACCTCACTTAAATCTACTTGTAGTGCTTTCTCAACATTATGAAAAACGGGTCACATTCAAAATTTAGCGCCAAAGCCACGAGTTAATCTTTGCCCCTTTCTTTTGGAAAGTTCTATTAAAAGGTGATAGCTTCAATAAATTAAAAAAAAGTTCTTTTAGCCTAAGATTCGAGGTTTAGAGAGTATATTTAACACATTTTACAAAATTAATTGTATATATGCATGTAACACTAAAATAATTTTTTTCAATTTCCCTTTTTCCCCAAAATGAATTATCCCATTAGTTAATCGAAAAAGGTTGAAACGTTTCGCCGAAAAACATGGCTCGCCCTACGACGGCAAGGAACAGATATCATTTAGCAAAAACTTGAATCAGGTCTTTGAAGAAAATGCTCAAATGAACTCCATGAGGGATATTTTAAAAAAAGTTTTCTTTTTTGTAAAAATTAGTTTAAATGAAAAAGTGTGCATAGGAAAAACCGAGTGGTTGAGAATAACGACAATATTAATTGATTTTCTTTTTTGAGAAAGTATTACTTATAAGTATGATTTAAATCTGTTTTTCTGTAATGCACAAAAGATATTAGGTATCGAATTTCATTTGTACATTTGCTTTTCTTTTTTTAATTTTTAAAAACCCGCCAAAACCAATTATAGAAGACGTTAGTTTGACACAGAACTGCAATAAAACACGAACAATCCAAGTATTCCTTTACATTCCATTTTTATGTTACTTTTGTTCAAGAAAAGCAGGGGACTATAAACCACTATTGCGAAAAGTCGGCACAAAAGGCCATTTTGGACCCGCTTCGATTTTTGAATGCAATATCTAATTTTTGATTTATCAATATTCAAACAAAATTTAAAATTTTAAGCATAAAAAGGAGGATTTTATTAAGATACCAAAAAAAATGAAAAAACGAAAAACAAAAAAATTGGAAAAACGATTTTTTTAAATTTGCATCTGTAACGCCGGAAGTATGAGAGACAAAAGGAACTGCAAAAAAAAATCATATCTATCATCTCCAAAAGTTCCATTTAATCCTTAGCCATTTTCGATATAAGTGCGCGACAAAATCGCATTTGAAAATCAGGAAATTGTCCATAACTTGGCATCAAACGAAATTTTTCCCAAAATTTTTTTTCGGATGTAAAAATTCATATAATGACACATATTTTTTAAATTTTATAGAACCCCAGTAGTTTTTAGAAATCGCGTGCACAAAATTTTTGTCAAAAAAAAAGAAAAAGAACAAAGCTCGTTGCAAACCAGTGGCTTCCCGTCCCGGGTTTTTACCGGAAGGCCGGAAGTGACATCAAAAAAGAAAGCAATGTGAATGTCGTCTCCAGTGACTATATATTTTAATTTTGCATCAAAAACCTTCAAAATTAGCTATTTTTGGCTACTTCCGGTTTACCCAAAAAGACGCTGACGGACGAAAAATTAATTTTTATGCTCCCAAGACATATGTTATCCAAAAACTTGTCAAAAGGCAAAAATACGCGTTTTCCGATACTTCCGGTTTGCCGGAAGTGACGAGCCGGGCGTATTTTGACACTAAATAAAACTTACATTTTAAACAACTTTGTTTTTACTATTACAAATTCTCAATACTTTTTAGATATAAGGAAAAAATTTTGCCCTTTTAGGCCCCCCATTTTAGGGGCCAGCCCCTTTTTCAATATATCATTTGAAAGATCTTGGAATTCTACACTTCTCTTGTTGTAAGTTTTTAAAAAAATGTTTCCAGGTAAAAAGATTGTAGAAAAGGTGTTCAAAAATTTGAAATTCGCGATACGACTATTTTTGGGCCATGCGAGCGCCGACGTACGTCACTTCCGATAACAATGAAAAAGTTATCATTCTTAGACTTTGGTCTATCATACCTAAAGTTTCATGTTTTACAAGCATTATTGAAAAGGGGAAAAAACAACCCTTCAAAAAACATTAAATCACAATATCTCCAAACCGGAAATGATCATCAAATCAAAAAAAAGCATGAGGTTCAATAAGCAAAAGTCCTGAAAATTTCATGGAAATCCATCGAGCCGTTTTCGAGAAATCGCGTGACAAAAACAAAAAAAAAAAGAAAAAAAAATAAAAATAAAAAAAAACCAAAATAAAAAAAGGCTTCCGCTGAAGACGGAAGACCTTAAAAGAAACAGTACATCACTATAAGGTTTCCGTAAGACGGGAAACCTTAATAATAATAATAATAGGGAAAAAAAACCCAACAAAACAAGAAGGTCTTCCGTTGGAACGGAAACCTTAACTAGACAAAACCGTTGCAAAGCAACGAGAGGTTTTCCCTTGTTTGACCGGAAGTAGCTTTTATTTTTAACAAAAATGAGAATTAACACACAAAAAAGTTTAATCCTCAAAGCAATTAAATAATGAAAAATAAGCTATTTTTTTTACTTCCGGTTTACCGGAAGTAACGAAGACGCACGTAAAATTAATTATTAAGCTCCCCCAGTCATATGTTACCCCAAAACTTGTCAAAAAAAATACGCGTTTTTCACTACTTCCGGTTTGGCCGGAAGTGACGACACTGGACTATTTTTAGACTCCAATAAATTAAATTAACATTTTGAAAACTTTGCTTTTGACATTAAAAAATTTAATACTTTTTGAGATATGAAGGAAAAAATTTAGGCCCCCCCAGGCCCTTAAATTTAGGGGTCAGCCCTTTTTTTATAAATCATCTCAAATCTTAAAAATTTACATTCTTTTGTTTACGCTTTAACAAAATATTTCTAGGTAAATAGTTGTTGTTAAAAAAGTGTCAAAATTTTTTCAAATTCGTGATAAACTTTTTTTTTGGCCAAAAAGTTTCCGAACACGGGAATTTCAGTGAATATAAAATACTTTCCCCAAATCAATTATTGCTCTATTATCACTAAAATCTCAAGTTTCTACCCCAAGCCGTTTTCGAAAAAACTCGGGACAAACTAACCCTCTAAAAATTCACTAAAATGCAAAAAATCTCCAAACCGGAAGTGACGTCATCAAAATAAGAAAATATATGTTAGATTTTTTTATTTTCCATCAGCCCTGAAAGTTTCATAAAAATCAAAGAACCCGTTTCCGAGAACTCGGGGCCACAAAATCTGTAAGAAAAAAAAAAAAACCTGGGGGAAAAAAACCCTAAAAACAAAAGGTCTTCCTTTGGGAAAAAAGGAAGCCCTTTAATAGGAAACCGACGGAAAACAATAAGGTCTTCCAAGGAATTCGGAAGACCTTAATAATAAAAGGAGAAAAAACAATATGTTCCCCAACTTTTTTTGGGGGAACATAATAAATCTTTAAAAATCTAGTTTTGTAAAACTGTTTGAATGCATATTTTTAAAACTCTTTGTTTTTAAGCCCTTTACCAACAACTCTGGGCGGGCCCAAAGGAAAACCAAATTAGCCTTATACATGTGCATGTATGTGAAAGGTTTCTTTTTTTTTTAAATTTTAAATTTAAAGGTAAGTCACTCCTAATTTTGCTATATCAAGATTTTTTGAAATATATTTTGGATAAAATCATAAAGTGTAAAAAAATCGCAAAGAAAATAGGGGGTCAAATGTGCATCCTACTGATCTACGGGACATTTAAGTTGACCTTTTTGCACTTAAATTTCATCTCTTTGGTTAATTACTTTAACCCTTATTTTTATTTGATTAGATGTAAGCATGGCAATAAATTTAATCTAATTTTTTGACAAAAAGTTTAATAATATTTATCATTAAACAAATCCTTTCAAATTAATGCGCATAAATTATTGTGCCACCTTTTTGCACTAAAAAATAACACATTTGGGGGATTAAAAAACTTAAAAGGAAAAAAAAATTTTCTTATATCAAACTTTTTACGACTTGAGTGCTAAAAAGTTACAAGTATCGAACAGTTTAAAAAATTAAAAAAAAGGGGGGTCCCGTGATATTAAATTTTTAAATATTCGTAAAAAATGTGATTTTCAGGGAAAAAAGGGTAAAATTTTACCTTGACTTCTTTAATATATTTTCATTTTTTAAAAAATTTGGGTTTAAAGGGGAAAGGGGTAAAACTTAGTCTAAAAAAATAAATTAAGACCTATATTAAATTTTTAGCAAAATTTAAACGGAAAAAAATTTCCCAGAAAAAATATGTGAGTCTAAATTTCCATTACATTAAATTTTATAAAAAAACCCCCAAATTTTCAGAATTTTCTGCTAAATATCCTTCCACCAAAAAAAAGTCCCCCATAAAAAAATTTCCTTGAGATTTTTAGCAGTTTTTTTATTGAATGTTACAAAATTTACATTGTTGAATTTAAAAAAGTTATAAAAATTGAATTTTAAAAAGTAGTTTTGAAGTAAAAACTTCTGCGCGAACTTTTTTAAAAAACTTACGAGTGACTTACCTTAAGGATATCTACTTTGAAAATTGGAGTTATTGAAAAAAAATCATTCAGTCCTTACCACCCAAAGTTTTAGTTCCATTTTAGACCATAGTTTTCTCAGTTTAAAAAAATCACGATATTGGCATAACTAGCAAAACATCTTTTTATTATCGTATATGTCATAATGCTTGGTTTTTTTTTCTTAAAAGTCTTTTGAAGTAGAATATGTCGTGTGATATCATCATGAAACTTGAAGTGCATGATCATGAAATGTTACTTTTTGCTATGACAAGAAAAGACATTTGATAAAGCAAAGAAAAACTAAACTGTTTTCCCCACATGTCTATGATTTTTTCGGACAACCCAAAATATATGTCATAATGCTTGGGTTTTTCTTTCTTTAAAATCATTTGAAGTAGAGTATGTCGTGTGATATATAAAACTTTCGCCTAAATAAGCTTAACTTGTGAGATGTATATTGTGTCATTTCCAGGAAAAGGCCACTTGTTGTAAACAATACTACATTAGTAGGACCCCGCGCATACCGGAATGTTTGCCACGCATTCCGACGAAGGAAAAAAATAATCAGATATGGTTTAAAACTCAGTTTCATTTCATTCGTCTCTGACATCGCATACAATCATGAATGAAAGTGAGTTGACAACAATTGTGACCTACAATGGTTCTAAGGTTGGAAGCCTTGAGGACTGGAATAGCCAGATAGCCTCCGAGCGTTTACTGAACACGGTCATCCTGTGCTTCTACTTGATCATCGGAGTGTTAGGAAATCTACTTGTTATTCTTGTTTACAAAGCTCGCTCGCACATGCAGACGGACAACCGCTACTTTATTTTGTTTCTTGCTGAGCTGGACCTAGGTGCAGTGATTGCAGGAGTAGCTTATTCTCTGTTCCTCAATTTTTATTTTGTTCTCCCAAAAGATGGAGCGGTGTGCAAGGTGTTTTCTTTTCTTCTACAGACAGGCGGAGTGACTTCAGGGATTGTTCTGTTGTACATCTCAATCCAGCGATACAAACTGGTGTGTCGGCCGACAAGAAGACAAATCACGGCACGGCACAGAAAAATCATGTTGGCGGTCAGCCTCGCCGTCGGAGCGGGCCTGTCTGCTCCTATATCGGCATTTTACGACGTCAGCGAAGTATATAATGCAGAAAGAAATGTGACGGGATTCGAGTGTAGCATTGTAAAACCAACACCTCTTCACAGTGTCATGTTTTCGATTTATAGTGGTGTCTTATTTTTGGCGACGATTGGCATACTGATCACTATGACAGTTTTGTATACTTTTATTTTGAAATCCATGAAGAAAAGAAGTGCCACATTCAAAGAACGCGAAAGCCGTCGAAAACAGCTACGAGAAATGGCAGATGCCAACACGGGGGACTTTTCCAGCGAGGATCTGTTAAACAGTTCATCACAAGGCCAAACAAGTTTCAATGGACTAGAAGCAAGGAATTCCCAATTTGTCCTGGTCGATTTGGTTAAAGAGAAGCATCACGATCTTCTATGATTATCGATAAAGACGATGGCGCAAAATATCGGGATTCGATCTGTAAGCGAGACTCTCGTATCGATAGTCCATCAAAACAGCTCACGAAACGAGGACGGAAAGCTAGCTATCAAGCTGTGAAGAACCATTTTTCCACAAATCGATATTCTTATATTTTTATATCGATATCATTCTTTTTTGCGATATCGTACATACCAACTGTGATCGTCTCAGCAATAGAATCGCGATCACGATACTTTTGGATTAACCAATCATACTCTGCACTGCAAATTTTCCTGATTTTGCGCCGGATGTATATTTTTAACCACATTGTTAACCCTATAATTTTTGGCAT
>NW_026924961.1:0-25714 GCF_032062105.1 Saccostrea cuccullata
AAGAAGTTATCTTTCCTGTTGAAAATAAAAACAAAGTCCCGTTTACATCATTATTATTGTTGCAAAGATTATATAACGAAGATTTCGGAAATAATTGTTTTAAGTTTTTTTTTTTTTTATTTTATTTTTTTTATTTTCAATCACTACATTGTTATTACAGGGATGCATTGTTATAAAATGATGAAATAAGAATAATTATGATCTTGAAGTAAAATAAAAAAAAATGTGTACAAAATAATAATAATAAAAAAATTTAATTACTTTTTTTTTTTTAAATATCGTGTCCACATTGACTGGCAAGATTATTATTGTAAAGTGTAAATAATTATACTAGTAATTGGAGGAGAAAATAAAATAATGTGTACAATTTAACAGACAACATTATGATTATTGCAGGAAAAAAATAAAAATGTTGTAAAAAGCAAGATTTTCAGTTTGGGATGAGATAATTATTTTTGGTATAATTATATATGAAAAAATAATAATAATGTGGGGTACCCTACGGCTTTCCGAATACTATTATATTAGTAACTTCTCTCCAAAAATATGCATCTTTCAAATGCAGCTAAATACTTACATCACAATAATAACTTCGCGGGATTTTCATCTTTTTATCTTAATAATGAAAATAAATTGAATAATTTTCTCGAGAGAGATACTTCTTGTTCGATTTTGTTGTCAAGATTATTGGAAATATACACAAAAAATTCATGGAGAATGTATTACAATTACTGAGGAAAATAATTATCCTACTTGAAAATGTCGGCTTTACATGTATAATTCCTGTCCGATAAGAAAAACAAAAGAAATATCAATTCTAATTCAAACTAAAATATTTCTATAATTTTCTCAAAAATTGCTTCTTGTTTGTTTTTCTTGTCATGGTTATTGGAAATATAAACAAAAAATTCATGAAAAATTTATTACAATTACTGAAGAAAATAATAGTCCTACCTGAATATGCCAGCCATCTTCTTTCTATCGGATCAGGAAGAAAAAAAGAAGATATATTTATCATTTTAATTCAAATTAAAACTTTTTTGTATAATTTTCTCAAATGGATGCTTTTTGTTCTTTATTGTTGTCATGATTATTTGAAATATAATCTAAAATTTTGTGAAGAATTTATTTCAATTAATTACTGGGGAAAATTTTTATTGGGGAACATTAAACTAGGGAAAAATAACTATTTTACCTGGATGTCCAGCCTATATACTTTCTGTCCGATAAAAAACACAAGAGATATTTATCAATTTTCATTCAAACTAAAACATTTGTATAATTTTCTCAAAGAGATGCTTCTTTTTCGTATTGTTGTCATGATTATTGGAAATATAAACAAAACAATCGTGAAGAATTTATCTCAATTATTGAGGAAAAATAATCATTCCTGTAGATGGGTGCCTTCTTTTTCCTATCTGATAATTAAAAAAAACCCAGATAATTATTAATTCTAATTCAAACTAAAGTATTTGTATAATTTTCTCAAAGATTGCTTCTTGTTTGTGTTTGTTGTCATGATTATTGGAAATATTAACAAAAAAATCGTGAAGAATTTATCAAAATTTTTGAGAAAAAATAATCATACCTGTATATAATTTAATTTCACTCGTAACGCGTCATTTGATTGGTTAAACGGTTTTATCCATTTTGTATAACATAACTTGCCTACGTCACAATGAGTTACGTCAAAAACGTATTACTCCGCTTGACGTTAACTTCTAAAATATGCGATGTTTGAAGCCTTGTTCCAAAGGAAAAAGATGGAAAAAGTATATCATTGTCTACATTGAAATTAAATTATAAGGAATGAAGCTTATTTCAACTTATGTTATACGATATAACATAACTTGGTGCAGTTTACGCTTTTTTATAAACCGCTTCGCGGTTTATAAAGCGTAAACTGCCCCAAGTTATGTTATATCGTATAACATAAGTTGAAATAAGCTTCATTCCTTAAATGAGTGCGAAGCAGTTTCTAAAAACGTAAACTGCCCCAAGTTTTGTTATATCGTATAATATAAGATGAAATAAGCTTCATTCCTTATAATTTAATTTTAGCGGAGACAATGAGACATTTTCCCCCATATTAAGGCTTCACATTGATTAACTTTAAAAAACAGCGTCAAGGGTGTAATACGTTTTTGACGTAACTCATTGTGATGTAGGCAAATTATGTTATACAAAATGGATAAAATCTTTTATCCAATCAAATGACGTGTTATAAGTAAAATTGAATTATTTCTTATTCAAACTAAAGTACTTGTATAATTTTCTCAAAGAGATGTTTCTTGTTCGTGTTGGTTGTAATGATAACTGATTTTTAAACCGATTTTGCAATTGATAGGTAGGTTGACGTCGTTGCAGTGTGTTTTTGACGTTATGATAATCTGTAGCGCTTAAAGAAGGGGGTAATAAAAATATTATTAAAGAAAAAGTAATAAACATACGCTCTTGAAATTGAAAACATAGAAATTTGAGAATATCTCCAATATTTTTATTCTGTTTTCATGTGAATCCATTTTGTGCGTCATATTTTGTAATTCTCTATAAAAATAGTAAAATTTGCTAATTTTTTGCATTTTGAGATGCCCCCTCTGGTAACAAGACGGTAGAATTTTGTGTTTCTTACATATATTGTATAATATAGTATTGCTCATCAAATATTATAGTTTGAACAAAATGTCTATTGTAGTATTTGTATAATTTGCTTTAAAGTGCTAAAAATTGGCTTTTTCCTATATAATCCTATAGTAAATGTACCTGTATTTTGAGACGGTCCCTCAAAAATACCTAGACGGTAGATTTCCCCCAAACTTTGCATGTACACTGAAGTTAATGTAAGTTATATATGTTATAAAACTGAAGAGTTTCGCTATTGTAGTTTTCACACAATAAAACTATAGTCGGCCCCCTTAATACAAGAAAATCGTAATTGTTAGATTGTATGTTGTTTTACGTCCCGTTTAAGAGTTTTTCACTCATGGAGAGACTTCACAACACATTCATTTGGAACTCGGGGCCATTGAACAATGAGTTTTTCTATAAAATTTAGGATATACTTAGGGAACTTAAGAATAAAATATATAACTTAATTGATTTCATAAAATTAAGAATATACTAAGAATTTTAAGGAATCCCAGTCCTAATCGATCCCTCCTTTCGAATCCCACGTTCCTTTTAACCTTCTTTAAAATTACCTTAGATCAAAATAAAACAGACATTATTTAAATAATGTGTCTACTTTCTAACTTTTTCATCTTAAAAGGATTTATGTTAAAATGTGGCATTTCAAGAATATATATAATACATGTACTGTAATACGCCGGTCTTTCTTGTACATCAATGTTACTTATACGACAATTTTTGTATATACGGATTACAACCCCCTGACCTTTTTGCATAATTTGTCAAACAAAAATCAAAGACTGACTAGATGGTGTTTGTTGTTACAAGAATGCAATATAACAATTAAGCATATCAAGGGCAAAGACAATGTATTTGCAGATGCCTTGTCAAGAGTATGGTAAACGTACTAGATTTTGTATTATTTAATGAAAATATATTTTACAATAATTTACGTTTTCATTGGCATTCAAACTTTTTAAGGGTGGGAAGTGTGGGTGTTGTATGTGTATTGTTTCATCATGTATATAATTAGTAACATTAAGAAGTTTCTCGAACATTCCAGAGTGGTCATTCTTTCTAGAACATTTTGTGTGTGTCCAGAACGTTCCAGTAATATCAAGTATTTACAACTTCTAGAATTTTCTAGATTTATGATACTGTATAAATACCCCATCAATTTTATGCATAAAAACATTGTCGTATAAGCAATATTGATGTACAAGTAAGACTAGAGTACAAAGAGACTAGGATATACTTTCACTTGGACATTGTGTGCAGCAAAGGACACTCTGATGTATGTATTTTTAGAGTCTTGCTGTAAGTTTGTATTTTTTTGATTTTTGAATATTACTGTAGATGAATTATTGTTAAGTTTAAACTGTGTGATTGATCTTTGCTGGCATTAAGGGTTTTTCTGAATCATAACAGTCCTATTATATATGTAACTTCTTTCCAAAAATGTGCATCTTTTAAAAACATTTTAGTACTTTCTTCACATTGATAACTTCTTGGAATTTTCATCATTTCATCTTATGCACGAAAATTTTATGATTTTCTGCAAAAATTGCTATCTGTTCGTTTTTGTCGTCATGATGATTGAAAATATAAACAAAAAATTGTAAAGAATTAATTTCAATTACTGAGGAAAATAATACATGAAATGCTACTTGTATGTGGGTGCCTTCCACTTTCTTTCCGAAAAGTAAAAAAACAGATATTTATTAATCTTAATTCAAACTTTAAAAAAAAAAATGTTTAATTTTTTCAAAGAGATGCTGTTTTTAGGTTTAAGAAAATCGTGAGGAAAGTATCTCAATTACAAGGAAATTCTATAATTTTACCTGTACGTAGGTGCTTTCTACTATCTATCCATTTGTGATAAAATTACTAAGTAAACAACATGTATTGAACTTGCTAATTGAACAACAATTGTTAAATTTTCTCTACTTTTTTGTAAGTAAACAATAAGAAAAAAACTCAAACCATTACCTTCAAATGTCGGTGAAAAAGCATATGAATGTGTTGCCTTTTCTTCTTTTATACAATATGAAAGATAAATGAAACAAAATTATATCATTAAAAAGCCCTTTTTAAGAATAAACACAAATTTATCAATTTAAATTGATAATTTTTACTTTCTGCATAGGTAATAACAAGATTCGTTATAAGTATATGATAACTCTCCTGTGTTTTTCAAACAACAAATTATTTATTATCTTAAAAATATTACGATGGCAAAAAATCATTAGGGCTATTAATGTATTCAATAAAAAACATCTATGCAGGTAGGTTAAGGTTACAACCAAATATTCTATTTGCCTATATGCTATGACGTCATAATAAGCTATATGACGTGAGATTTAGAGATAACAATTTCTTAAAGTCGATATCTAAGATTGATTTGAGGTCGTAAAAATGAACCAAAATATGCAGAGGAATAATTTCAACGGAATTTTGTCGTTCCTGGGCCTCTGTAGGTATCACAGGGGTTACATACCAAACCCGTGACGTCATAACTGTTGATCATGCAGTAGCCGAGTGAAAGTGAAAAGTAACGAAATTTGATGTAAACAAACACAAGAAATCGGAGTTTAAAAACATTTAGAATGAATATCATGTGTGATTCTTCTGGGAATAAAGCGTATGAATAAGGTATGGTAATGTAACTCTGCAATTTCTTCGTAAAATTAAAGCAGGGAGGGTGTTTACTTGCCGATCAGCCTTTCCTCTGCCGTTCGTAACAAAAAAGATGCAAAAGTTCAACACTACGCCGCATACCTTGAAACTTAATCTTTATTTCTATCTAAAGTTCTTATTCTATTGTTTTTGGAAAGTGCTGCTAGAATCGTATGGTTTACGGGAATTAATGCATTTTTTTTCGATGTTATGAACAAAATGTAAACATTTTGGGAAGGTTTCGTCCGAAATTGTTAAATAATTATTTCTATAAGAGAACAGTAGGATTCTAGCATCACTTTTAATGGTACAGAGATGTTTTAACATAACTATCAATATAAATTGGAACTAATTATCCCCGGGGTAGTGTTAAACTTTTCAGTTTTTTATTAAGGCATATTTTCTAATTATAGACGTCACGTGGTGACGTCGTGGTGAAGTGCCTCCTGTAGTATAAGTTCCATTGAAGTCTATAGAATACGTAATTATAGTAAAAAATTTATCCTTGACTTTTCCGATTTATTAGTGTTGCACAATTATAAAAAAAGTGTTAATTCGCCGAATTCTGGTCCGTGTGCTGCCTTAACAAACCCGCGTATACATTAGAGGAAGATAACATTTGCTGTGGCCTTCATCTCGACATTGAGGTTCAGCGACGAATGATTATCAATAATCAATAGTTACTAGTTAATATAAAAAAATCATGAAGAATTCATCTCAATAACTGAGGAGAATAATAAACCTAAATAATTTTTTTCCAAAAGAGAAGAAAAAAACAAAATAGATATTTATTAATTTTCATTCAAGATAGGAATTCGAATAGATTGTTGGAAGAACTAGTCTCCAAAAACCACATGGGTAGTGTACAATGAGTTTGTTTTTAACAAAGTAATTTTACAAATGACCAGTGACCAGGTAAGTAAATTTACGGGTTCCTTTTTTATTGGAAAGCAGCTGACAATGATGTCAGAAAACCTGGGCTTTAATTTATCGTGGGAAATAGTTGTATATGAAGTTGAAAAGTCTGTGCAGCCTTGAATAAAATAAATTGGACAAATATATTCTAAAGAATTATCGCACTTACTGATAAGGACGAGGACAAGCTAAACAACGCTTACGGTATTATTTCGGTTTCTCTTAATTTTTACAATGGTTCATTTTCTGTGTTGAAATTTCTGTTTTTTTCTTTTTGTTCTTTAATGTGTGTTTTAAAAAAAGTCATTTTTGTTCTTTAAATGTAGAAACGGGGTGTATAACTAACACCCTCACTTCATTATATTTACTATCTATATAAGGACATAAGAAGATTCGTCATGAATGTGTTACCTCTCCCGAGTTTTTTCAAAGATAAGATCTCGCTAGAAGCAAAGACAGGTCTTGGGTCCTCTCTAAAGTTTATTTTAGTACTTGTTAGATATTCTCACATGCACAATATTAATGATAGAAAAATAATTTCAGAATGTTGCGTCCAAACAAGAGAATGTCGTGTTATAGATCGAGATAAATGTCTTTTAGGGATGACAACTTTATCCTATCAAATGGGGTTGGGGCTTTTAAATTATGACTCTTTTGAATCTTTGCCAACTCTAAATATTTCTTTTAAAACGTGAAATTGCAAGAAAAATCACAAATATAAAAAAAAGATTAAATATATTTAAGCGAAGAGCTTTGAACATTCTGAAGACCCTTACCGCGCTCACTATTAAATGAACTTGATGTCTCCTCCATTGAGAATGTAATAACTGTTTCATCAGTTTTTTACAATGTCAGGAGCATGATGTAATTCTTGTCTAGGAAAGAAAAAAAATATATTCTGCATTATAATAACCACGTAACAATCTTGGATTACTATTAAATTCATGTTAATTTAAGAATCTGAATAAATAAGAATTACTTTCGTTTCGGTATCATCTCCGGAAGTAGGCCTTTTGAGGCGGTCCTACTAAACAGAGTAAGCTAGTACGATAGAGTACTTTAGAGTACGCTATTAAAATTTTATAATTCAATGCAATTAAACTACGTCTTGTATGTTTTTCTACATTAGTTTAGCACAATAAAAAGTATATTTAAAAGGAAACTTGTATGTTTTCCGTATTTTAGAAGTTATTTTAATTTTTGATTTCATGTTACGGTTTATCGTTTGATCCTGATCTCGATCTAATTTCACTTGAATTGTTTTTAGTTTGTCGCGTATTTTTAAGCCAGTCTTTTTCTAAATTTATTATTTAATTTGTTTATTTAATATACTGCAGTATTTATATAACTCCAGGTCACTCGTTCTATTTTTAGAAGTTTGTTTATACCCAGTCACTGGATCATTAGGAGTGACGGTCCTTTGTTTATACCCCATCACTCCTTTGGAGTGATAGTCATTGCAGCCCGGAGGACCGAGCTGCTCTATACATATAAGTTTGAGTGTTGGTGTATGGGGATTGGGGTTGGAGTAGTTATTTAAAATTACAGGTTTTCTAAACATTGAAAAGATTGTGAATCAGAAAGTTCTTTCCGTTTATAAATTATGAGATACATAATATATTTACTTCCATAAAGTGAATCTGTAAAAATATATATGTTTTTCATATTTACTATTTAGTATATAAAGTTGCTTATCATTTATTATCTAAAAAACGACAGGTCCCTTTTTTTAGAACTTCGAATTTTACTTCTCGGATAAAAACGTTCTCTGCACAGTTCGTGTTTTTAATCTAAAATTGAAAATTAATACATTTTTAAATATAGGTGTTGCGTGTGTGTCTAACTTCAATTTATATTTTATGCAGCCAACATTTACTTGGGAATTGATCAAGTTTAAATTGGTATCGTTTTTGATTAATTTTTATCCGACTAAAAGTTTTCAAAATATTCGCGACTATTATCTCCATCAATTAATAGACGTATGCCTTTTCACACATATCGAAGTGGTTTGATGATCAAGACTCATTTTCATTGTTTACTTTTATATATTTCCCGGGCGACAATTGATGGTTACATCAATGTTTTCTTGCTTAGTATATATACGGGTACTTATTTGATACGGGGACAGTTTTGATATAGTTTTGTTGGGATATACGTTTCTCAAAAAGTGTTACTGGATGAATTATACAGTGTTTGATTATGATGATTTTGGATGATTCTTAACTATGATTATGTGTTAATAAAAGTTGAACCGATACTGACTTTTGATTTCCAAGGAGAGAGTAAATCGCCGGGGGCGATTAAATACCTGGATTACGCACAGAGTGTTTAACTGTGCATATTATTGCTACCTGCAATAACCATGGATTAATTAATTAAATCTTATAATAGCTCGGACCCTACATATTGTTAATGTGAAAAATATTAAATTTTACGTAATATAATTAATTTCTTTTTAATACATATAAAATTGAATTAATAAGTCTGAAACAAAATAGTAATTGAGATCGGGGTGTTAATAACCTTTAATGCATTGAATCATTAATGTTGCTTTTTCGTCAAACTATCGCTAAAACACGAAACTTTAAGACAAATACTGCGAAATTATTTTAAAATACTGTTGAATGAAGTTGTATTTACATAAGTAAACAGTCTAATTATATTGAATTGCGCAATTTTTCTAACTTTAAAGCTACAGTACTCTAGCTTTCTCTAGCGTACTCTGTTTAGTAGTACCCCTTTGTGAGGCAATTGCCAAGTCTAGTTCGGTAAAATCCCGAATACCTTCACCTTCAAAGTATGAATCTATTTGTGACGTCATGGAATATGTCAAATTATTTGTAAAATTATCTTTTTTATTGGATTTATAGATGTTTTTTTAATGAAAACATTACAGACTCATACATTTTGACCCAGACGCGGTCAAGTGTGTGACAATTAAATTCAATTATGTGTCAGAATAATAAAACGACTATATTGTATACTCTCTGTATTTACATGTTAAATTCTGGCTTTTGTTTTGTATGAAGAATGTATGTACATGTTTTACAATTGTTTTCGGCAAACAGTAGTTAATATAGAGTTTGTGTTCTGTTTTTATTATACATGTATGTAAGAAATATTTTATAGATGTAAAGAACAATTGTCCACTTTGTTGATAATCTTTGATGCTTATATAAACTACAATTTTGTTTATTGATCAAAACCTTTATTTTGATCAATAAAATTCAACTTCAATATACATTTGTCTTTTGTCCTTTTTCATAGCATTTTGGGAAAAGAGGAGGCATAATTAAATGCAATTTATGTAAATAAATTATTTTATGACAAAGAATTTCCATGATTTATATTTCTCACCCTTGGTGAGCCTCATATTTTGCTTAATCAGTAACCCGTATGTAGCCTCTCAACTTTCCTTGGATGTCATTGGCTAAGAGATAGCGTCCTTTCTGTACTAGCCTTAGCCTGGAGGAAAACAAATATTTTTGTGATCATTTTATCCAGTTTTTTATTTACCCTCCCTTCTCCCCTTAACAACTTTAAAGTGTGGTCAGTATGATTGACCCCACCTTTGCCAATTTTATAAGATTCAAACTACACTGTACACTCTCTGTATTTACATGTTAAATTCTCGATTTTGTTTTGTATGAAGAATGTATATACATGTTTTACAATTGTTTTCGGCAAATAGTAGTTAATATAGAGTTTGTGTTCTGTTTTTATTATACATGTATGTAAGAAATATTTTATAGATGTAAAGAACAATTGTCCACTTTGTTGGTAATATTTGATGCTTATATTAACTACAATTTTGTTTATTGATCAAACCTTTAATTTGTTCAATAAAATTAAACTTCAATATACATTTTGTCTTTTGTCCTTTTTCATAGCATTTTGGGAAAAGAGAAGGCATAAATATTATTTTTATTTACATTCATGAAACGTATTGAATCAGCTGGTAGATACCGATATAGAACGCCCAACTGCGTGGATACCTTTCATTATATGCTGATACTTTTATGTTGATACTTTAACATCATGCATGTGCCGTTACTTTAATATTATGTACTGATACTTCGTGACGGGGCTCCAATACAGGTCCTTAAACGACATTAAAATTGTCAGTTTTTTATTTTTCTTCTTCCTTGTAAACCACAAACCACCTTCTGGTGTATTGTCGTGGTTGGTAGATTTTTTGCACTAGAGATTCCTTAAAATAATCATTACAATAATCTTTAAGTCTGATGATCTAATTTCCTTATTGCCAGAAATATAATATCCAAGAGCAGACAAGAATACACAAAGAACATTCTGAACGAAAATTTTTTCATATTTTGAAGCAAATTTTTATCATTATTTAATATCGTAAGACCTATAGTCTTCAATATGCAAAACAATATTTTAACATCTTTCAGCTATGCCATTATACTTTATTTTATTATGTATTAAATTTATTACTGCCTTATTACTTACTTATTGCAGCCCGGAGGACCGGGCTGCTCTATACATATAAGTTTAAGTGTTGGTATATGGGGATTGGGGTGGGAGTAGTTATTCAAAATTAAAGGTTTTCTAAACATTGAAAAGATTGTTAATCAGAATGTTCTTTCCCTTTATAAATTACGAGATACATAATATATTCACTTCCATAAAGTGATTCTCTAAAAATAGATATGTTTTTCACATTTAATATATAAAGTTGTTTATCATTTACTATCGAAAAAACGACAGGTCCCCTTTTTTAGATCATCGAATTTTACTTCTCGCATAAAAACGTACTATGCACACTTCGTGTTTTATATTCTAAAATTGAAAATTAAATACATTTTTGAATATAGGTGATGCATGTGTCTACCTTCAATTTATATTTTATGCAGCCAACATTTACTCGAGGAATTGAAGTTTAAAATGGTATCGTTTTTGTTTGACATTTATCCGACTATAAGTTTTCCAAATATTCGCGACTATCGTCTCCATCAATTAGACGCATGCCTTTTCACACTTATCAAAGCGGTTTGATGATCAAAGGTCATTTCCATTGTTTACTTTATATATTTCCCGGGCGACAATTGATGGTTACATCAATGTTTTCTTGTTTCAATTGTTTGGGAGACGATTTCTCTTTTTAAGAACATGTTATGTAATTTTTCTATTTATAGCGTTTTTTTTTATATGTAAATAATGTAAATTCTAGTTTAATTTAGTTTTTTATAAATTCGATCACATACTTTTGAACAGTACATTATTTCTTGAGATTATTCATCAACTGGGTTGGAAATATTATAAATATCTAAATAAATTGTAACCAAGTTAAAGCAACATACCTGACTGTCAATAAGATACTTGCTGAAGTTGGTGTATTGCAACAGAGAATTGTCCAAGTGAGAAGAATAAGAGTAGAGTAGAGGAGTTTGAAAATCTTGATATAATTTATATGAAGTAATATAAAAAAGGGGCATTGTATTTGTTAAATTAGTTTTTCTTGTGTTATCTTTTTTTTTTTGAATATTCTATAGAAGATGGTACATGTTTGGGTTTTATTGTGCCTTATTACAAATTTAATGTTTTCAAAAAGTTATGAATCTGGCTTAATAATGAGTATATGAATGTGATACTTCATGAAAGGATATGGCATGAAGCAGGACCATTCTGGAAATAAAAGTCCATAAACCTGATGGGATTTTTTTTTAAATCAGTCAAATTGAAGCATTTCAGGGGTTGTTTCCCTCAAGAAACAGTGTCCATAATCGTTGCACACTTCAATTTTCAGATATGTCGTGTGACATATTGTAAAAGAATCACATATCTAAAAAAAGAAAAACATTTACTATAAATTAATGTCTCCTGATTTTTTTAAAGAAAATACTGGAAAATGCACGATTTCATTACTTGAAAATGAGCATTTAAAAGATTATATCAGAAAACAATTTATTTTCGCGACACTATTTTTGCGAGTAAGCCATCGGGTATTAGCAAAACAATTTTTTGCAAGTTGTATCCTTTTTAAATCCCTCTAACTTATCAGCGAGTAGTATGCCTCGATTCTAAAATTGAATGATTGATGGTATAGTGTAAAACGTCGCTCTCAAGATTTTTTACTCCTATAGAAACGCCAACACTTGCCCGTGGAAAGCTGCAAATTTTCTCCTATACTTGGCACTCAGGGCCATTGAGCAGGGACAGATCTTTAATACCAGCACCAAAACCACATAAAGTTGAAAGCCACAGCAAATTCTTTCCCTTAAAAACGTTTTAAATGAATTCTGCTGCATATGAATACGAAAATAGTTCTGATTATAACGGGGCATTGTAATCCCTGAAGTTTCAGACAGATTGTTGGATGACCTGGTCTAAAAATAAGCTCACAACTATTTTCGTATTCATATGCAGCAGAATTCATTTAAAAACTTTTTAAGGGAAATATACCACAGATTCCGACACTTCTATTTCATACTTGGATATTTTACTTAAAAAAGACACTAATGGTAATCTTACAACCAAACTACTTATGCTGCAATATACCTTCATCACCTGCATACGGGGTATATATATCTCAGTTGATTCGATACGCGAGAGCATGCTCTACGTATGAACAATTTCTAAAACGAGGTAAATTTTTGACAAGCAAGTTGATGAAACAAGAATATCAGAAGTTTCGTTTGAAGTCATCATTTCTTAAGTTCTATGATCGATACAATGACCTTGTCAGCATACACAATTTATCACTGAGTCATATGCTGACTGACCTTTTTCATACCAATTTTTAGTCCATTGTTTATACACTGAATTGACGACGGATTTTAACATTATTTCCCGATCATGACAAGGGGCACACGGCGGGTGTGACCGGTCGGCAGAGGATGCTCACTCCTCCATGGCACCTGATCCCACCTCTGATGTTTAAGGGGGTCCGTGGTTTGCTCTGCTTTTATTTTGTATTGTTTTATGGACTTTGTTAGTTATCTCCATATTCTTCTACATAGATTTTATTAATCAGAAACTCAAGTTATTTCAGAGTACTTACATGTATGTTGTCAATATATATTCTTCATATATACATATATACAACATGTGGTTCTTCAAAATAAACAGTAAATCATTCTTTAGGATTCGCTTTCAAAATATTATACATCTGGGTCTTGGTGTAAGTTGGTTCTGGGCAGTAATCAGTCTCCACTCTAGTCTGTAGCTGTAGCCCGGTGTAAAGACGAATAATGACCCCCATCGAATATTCGACGTCGAAAAATGACCCTTTTGCCCGTAGAAAAATGTCACCACCCTAAAAATTTGCAGAACCCACGTGAAGAAAAATGACCCCTGTAGAAAAATGACTCCCTGTTGATTAAAGCTGAAATTTTTAGGGGGCAAAAAAAAAAATTAGATAAAGAAGCATATTGGCCAAAATGCTCACCTGAGCTAATTGGGAATAAATTGATGATAAGTTGATCTCATAACATTATACACCTATAGCTATGTTTTAAGGTCAATGCAATGATTCAGAATCTAAAGGAGTAAACGATTTATCGAGCCTAAAGGGTTAGGTAAACATTGTTTTTCGATGGTGGAAATCATCGTACTGACAGAAAAAATCAGCAGTATTAAATATTATTATATCCTCCGCTTGAAAAGCGGGAGGGTATATAGTGATCAGGATGTCCGTCCGTCCATTTGTTACACTTTGGGGTATCCATCTCTTATCCGCACTGCTCTTATATATAAAAAGATGTGTTTTTGAAACAGCTATGCCCCTGTATGGCAACATAGCGAAGATTAAACTTTTCCTAAATGCAATTTAAATATATTGGTACGTAAAAGTAGAGTCTTCTCACACGAAAAACAATTGCAAAATAGGAAAGCCCTAGCACCACTTGCTCAAAAGTGATGTCAAAAGTTTTTGAAAGGTAGGTCAAAGGTCAAAGGGTAAAAGTTTATAGTTTCTTAAGAAAGGTTTAATGTAACAAGGATTACATATGTGAAGTATATAAACCGTAGCCCTTACCGTTCAAAAGTTATCTTCAAGATCAAGGTCAAAATGTAAAAGTTCTTAGTATCCAGTGAAGGGTCATGCCAAAAAAAAATACATATGTGAAGTATGAAAGTGCTAGTATCTACCGTTTAAAAGTTATGGCCAAAGTAAAAATTTGGCATTTTTGTGGAAAATGGGACAAACTTCAACTTAAGGGTCAAAAGGTCAAATTTGGTAGTACCCCCAAAAAGGTCTGTCACAAGGAATACACATGTGAAATATGAATGTCATAGCTTCACTGAATCAAAAGTTATGGGCAAGGTTAAAGTTTTTGCAGACAAACAGACCGCCAGATATACAGCTAGACATATACAGACGAATACGATAAAACTATATACCCACTAATCTTCGGTTACAGGGACATAAAAAGAAATGATCTTCAATTAACTTTTCATATTATGATACAGTATTAGAAGGCGTTACTAAAAAATGAAAATGTTTGTTCCGATTTTCATATTAAATTCTCTGAAAAAATATACTCAGAACTGAGTAAAAGAGTGAAGTAAAACAAGAATTAAGAAATGTAATACTGTGTGCTAAATCAAAACGTTATGTCTACATGTATAGTTTTTGCATTAGAATGTGTATTTTACACTAGCCCATAGCTTTACAGAGCATATTTTAGGTGTTATACTCTCCCAACCCCCTTCCTTATTTAGGAGGAAGTCGGTTATCAGCAAAAGCAACAACAACAACAAAAAAATATCTTACCATTATTTTTCTATAAGGTGGGACTAAAAATAAGCTTAAAATATTCTACTATTCTACCACTTTTCAACTGTTACTTTGCCACAATACTTTCAAGTATACCCCCACCAACATTTAAAGTATGTATTAATCATGGCGAAGTAAATTATGATATAATAGTACTTGTTTGAAGGCTTAACTTCATTTCAATATTTTATCTAGAGCCTCTTTCAGTATTATTGAAAGTTATAGAGTTTTATTTACATTTTTGCTTTTCATTAATTTTTCTTTGCTTTGATTTAACTTGATTTTACTTAATGTTCTTTTTTGGGAGGGAGGGGGATAAAAATTTCCTCCTCTTTCATTGTCAAATAGGATTTGCCAAACTTATACAAGCTAAAAGTTTAAATGAAGGAAAAATTAATTTTTCTATTAATGAGTATTTAAACCTGAGAGAAATGATTTTATTACCCCTACGTGCTAAGAAGAACAAAGATCAAATCTATTCGAACAAATGCATGAATTACTCGAAGGAAGAAAAATTATGATATACAGCATATTTTCCCTTTCACCTGTTATAAATTTTGTATCACTTTCAAGGGGGTCATTTTTCAATGGGGGTCAATTTTTTTATAGGACTAACATATAAAATAATGACCCCTAGGACCCTTTTTCTACAAAAAATGATTTTTTTTCTACGGGTGGGGGTCATTTTTGTCGTTGAAAAATACCCCCGGTCATTATTCGATGGGGGTCATTATTCCGTCTTACACCGGCGCAGCGATATGAGAGACTCTCCATTTTCACGTGTCTGGTCTCAAACAGTTGCATCTCTTTAGAGGTCACACAAAGAAATTTGTTTTTGTTGTATTTGCTCTCTTGCATTTGTAAAGTCGTAGTTGTCGCAGCCTTCGCTCAGACCGATGGATTGTTTCGGTCATGCAATCCATGTAACCTAGCTGCTGGAAGATAGGCTTTAAGCTGTCGAGACCTTGCTTAACCAAAATGTTGTTCTCTGATGATCTGGAGGCCCATGTTCGCTCTGCTCCTATTTTGCATTGTTTAATGGACTTTGGTTCTTAAATACTGTACTTTATCTTCCTACGGTATGTTTCATTAATTTATTCGTTGATATTGTTAATAGCAAATTAAAGTCGCTTTCAATCAAAACTTCGTTTACAGTAAAACAGGCGAGCAACTGAGCAAATTTTATATATTTTGTATAAAACTTATGATCCTACATGTACAGTGGCGGTAAGTTCCCAGTGCCAGGAAAATAAACCGCTTTACAATGTTCTAATCCAGAAAACCTCCAGTTAGTGAAGTCCGCAATCCGAGTGCCGAACTTCATCGAAATCACAGTAAGGGATAGAGGACTGCGGTTCAGTCGGTCGCTGATGGAGCCTCAGTCACGTGTGGCATATAGAACCGTTACGTTGTTGCTTGGATCCAGTTGCTGTTGATAACAAACCAAAGCATATTTTACTTCATGTGGGTAACTTTTCACACGAATATGACATAGTCTCCAATTCATCCATTATTTGCATCGTTTCTAGTGGTGGTAGTGTGTGTAAAGAGATAAATTCCAGTGGTGAATTCTCATTTATTTCATTAATTTTTGCAATATGGGTTCATTGAATTTTTGGATAGTCAAAGCAGAATTTTGGTGAAACATTTTTATTCACTAAGACGACTAGTGACGACCTCAGATTCATTGACTCTTCTATAACACCGCTTCCTAACATGTCGTAAACAAGCTTATCTACCTCTGCTTGTATATGAACATGTAAAGGCCTAGGATGCTTTTTGACAGGAGTTGATTCTCCTGCACTGATTCTATGCTTTGTAGCATTTGCCTTACCTAGATCTGTGTTAGATGAGGCAAACGAATTGGAGTTTAAGAATAGCAAGTTGGAAATTGGTTTAGCATTCATAGATTCAATAATCTCCACTGTTCTACTATACAGGTTGTTAAGTCTTACACCACTATGAACATTTCCAATGAGTGAAATATTAGCAATCAGCTTCCCTTTTTACACTGTGTGAGCATGATCAGACGAGTTAAGGTAAGTCACTCATCAAAGAGGTAAAGCCACGAACTATCATATTTGGCCCTGTGTTTTTCATAAAAATAGAGTTTCTATTCATGGCCGGTATTATACGTCAATTATTAGAGGACAACATTCTTCTTTTCCTTACGTAACTCATTTTATTAAATAATGCGCTGTTAGGCACGTGCGATGGTTTGAAGATGCAACGGTTTCATAAAAACGTTTAAAAAATGCCGATTTTTCGACAGATTTTCCCAAAATTAAGTGTGGCCACAGTCAAGAACAACTTTCATACTTACCATATTTATAAATATTGCTGATACGAATCTACACGCTTAATATAATCGTTGTTCATACGTGTGGCCAGTATGAAATATGCTTTTACATTTAAATTTTGATGTCATAAAGATTCACCATTTTTGTTAAACATTCGGTAATATTTGGTTTATATAACAATAGTTGTATAAAAATTACATATAATATATTAAAAAAATAGTCAGTAGTTCGTTTGAAACGAAATTTGTGGAGAGGCATGATCTTCCATTTATATTATTTGAATTCAAAACACAAAAAAACATATCAGTTAAATTTCGCTTCGTCAGTCTTTGAACATGACGTTAAAAGTAATACATATACGTCAATTGTGACGTCATAAAGACTGTAATTACTTTAGATTTTTTTTTCAAGATTAATCACTTAAACTTTACGATATTGTTAAATTACATGTATTAAAGGAGGTTTATTTCTATTATCTCCAATTTCACCCCCTTTCAATCGCCTGTTTTCGTTTTCAAGCTGTACACTATCTTCGTTTTAATTAACAAATTGAAAGAACGGACCCCCCCCTTTCTGGATCCACATCACTGTGAAAACATGGAATATCATAATCACGTCTGCCATTCGTAATATAAGCAAAATAATATTGTGCTAGCTTGCTGCCAAAATATTAATAAAAAAGAAATAATGTACGAAATTGAAGGATTTAAACATAAATTGTCTGCAATTCCACGAAACAAAATCTTGAACTTGGATGAGTATATGTCAATTTCAAGTTCCTTATAATATTACGGTTAATTTGTAATAAACTGTTACATATTATAGTTGAGATGTTTGTTATTATATCACACATACAAACAATAATTATTTTACTTTTAAAATGATTTTCTCACATATCATTTATTATTTGTAGAAGGGTCAAATTTTCATAGTTGCTCAAAAGCATTTTTTTAGGCCTAATGTTTTCAGTGGTATTTATAAAACAAGTAAACCGAGGACATCGATGCAAAATCCTTGTAAATTTTACAGTGTATATAGTTATATTGACATCAATATATATTTGACATGGAAATTTATTTGTTGTACAAATATTAAGGCCACAAATACATGCCTTGCCTAAGTGTATTGCTAAATAATGTAAAAAAAAAATCAATTTCAAGTTCCTTTAATATTACGAGAGGTAGTCAGCACTGTTACATATTATAGCCGCAATTTACATACCGTGATACGTATATACAGGTCGTCTATTTCACTTGGAACAAAATCTTCTGGCATAATTTTATGCAGAAATTATACCTATATGCTTCAAAACTAAAAATCCTATTAATTTTTACAAGTGAACATCGATGTATGTACATATGAAATAAATCTATTCAATAGCGAGGGTTGTCCCGTAAAATCGGGACAGGTTTCATTCATAAATACAAAAATAAACAACTGCGTTCTGAAATTTTCACTATTACTTACATATTCTAGTAATATACAAGCAAATTTCAGATAAATATATGCATAAATATACAAATTTTGTGATTTTATGCCATGTATTGTATCACCTTACGGCGCATGGGCCAAAGTGATCTAAAACAGCGTCACGTTTTATCTTTAAAAAATGAAGTTGGATAGACTTCAATTTAGGAATTTCGTTGCATATACACATTCTTTAGTCTCCATAAACACTTCAATGAACGTGCATATTCCATCTTCTGAAGATTAATCAGTGGCAAGTTATCAATATTCATTATATAAAATAACAGCAATTATTTAATACACTGTGACAGCGTCTTTTGCTATTACATTAGAATTATCTCGTTTATGTTTTCGTTGCCTTCAGGGGCTAGATCAAAGAAGATTTTAAAACACTGCTATTTCAATTGATATTTAGGATGTGGTAATATTTTTATAATTTTTTTCTTCTCATTTCGAGGCCGAGGTGATACAACATCGATTTAAAACGGAACTGCTCTCCGTTGAATTGGTAACGTTATAAAACGTTACCTTTTTCGTGTGTTGTGTATAACTTTCCCATTTGTAATGTAGGAAACTGCCAAAAATTAACCAAATGCCTTCAAATTTTTACAAAGACTACAAAATTGATTGTGGAGTTGAATTAGGATAATTTTAATCCAAATCCTATGTATTTAAAACTTTTATTTTGAATTCAAACTTGTGTATTCTTTAATAAAACCTTGGTTTTATGTCCGTGCGATATAATACATGCACATTCAAGCATAATATATTTTTGCCTAACTTTATCAAAAAAAATTATCATGCACTTAAATATGATAAATTTTACTGAAATTTTCAGCTTAGTGCGCCCATTTTTTTCGAGAAAAACGTTTTGTAAGGCAAATAATGGACAACCCTCGTACAATATATGTATATTTAAAACAATTATAATTCCATTTGGTACAAATATAAAAACAAAAAAAAGTGTGTATTGGTGTGTCTAGATTGGTATATATTTTTTGACATATTTTGTTTGTAAATGCTTTAAATATGTAAACTTTTAAAAATATTTCATAAAAATCTAAGCTTACTATGATGTTGGAGGTAATTTCCAAGGGCAAATCTGTAACCATACTTACATACACCGAAAAATAAAAATCAATTTTTACATGTGTATATAAGTGAAATAAATCTAATTCCCAGTGTTTTGTGAAACTTTAAATACAAAAAAATAACTTTTATTTTACTTATTAAATAGGAATTAAATTGTAATTTTCAAGGTTTGTTTGTATCATCTGTCCTATAATTATATTTCATTGGGGGTGATCTTTAATCTTCTTTATTGGGAAAAAATATAATATAGATCTTTACTGCATAACATATATCTGGCCGGAAAACTTGACTTACATGGTGTCCAGTTTCCGTCAAAAGGTGGATCAAACATTATATAAAATGACAGCAGTTATTTAATACCTGGGTGGGAATATCCTACTCTAGAGCCATGTAAAGTCTGCCTTCATAGATCATAATTTTAAAATATGCTAGCTTGGTATTTAGGATGTGGGAAATTTTTTTCTCTCTACGATATGATAGCGTATTTGATAGGAATTCGTTGAATTGGTAAATTATAGACGTTACCTCCTTTGTCTGGGATTTCACATGCGCGGTTTTAAATACCTATACTAAACTAAGTAAAAGTGACCTTTTGGATCCCTCCTAGATGACACTAAAACCCTGGAATCTGTGTTGAGTTTGTATAAAAAGTCATGGTTTTATATGGTATGGAAAAACACAATCATCGTCGCAAACCACGACCAAAATGCCCATACTCTCCCCTTCTGGAGGAAAGAGCTGTATGCAGACTCCAGACCGTGTCTTGAGACGATGGGGGAAACAAACCAAAACATGGGAAAGGAGTTTATGTGGGTTTATTTTGTTTATTTGGGGGGTTTGTTGTTGATTTGTTTTGTTTGTTTGCTTTTTTTTGCATGAGAAGAGATTTCTGGGTTGTATATTTTTTCGACTGGAAAAAATTCTGGATCCGCGCCTATTCATCTGTTGCCGTTTACAGAGATTTAAACAAAGTGGTTATAGATTTGGTAATTAATTTACAGTTTATCAAAACAAGTGCCGTCATACGTCTTTGGCTATGAATCTCGAATGAATTTCCAGTATGCGTAGCAATGTACACTACCCTAGAGCTTCTACCGCAGGGATAACACTTGACGATAAAAAACGTGTGAATGTACGTCGGCAAAATTATATCCTTCCATATGTTACAGCAAGTCCGAGGGATAATTTTAAACAAAATGTCCATACAATTACGCATGATAGGCAACAAATACATGTTGATACACATGATAATGTTAATTACGCACGGCCCGTGAGTTTTGAATGATCACACAAGTAGCAATGACTATTTAAAACAGACTTCTGTTGTCTATACTATAACCCCACCCCACCCCCACCCCCCCCCCCCAAAAAAAATAATAAAAATAAAAAGAATCAATACTGTGGATACACTTAATATTCAATCAATACTGTGGATACAGCTAATACATGTATTTAAACCGTGAATAATATAATCCCCTATTTTCTCTTAATGTATCATTTTAAAAAGTTGTTTTGATTTAACAGGACAATAAAAATTAACAGTATTTAGACAATTTTAATCAAAGCAAAAACTAGCTAGCTACATGTATTTATCTCATGATTCAAACCTTTTTAACGGTCCTATGATAAAAATTGTTAGGTGGGGTTTATTTTGGCTGATCCCCCTTAATTCCAATAATGTAGATATATTACCTTCATTTAAATAACGTTAACGTAATACCGTTACAATATACATGTGTATATATAACGTCAAAAGTCATGACGTTAGGGCATATTTTTGCACTTCGTGGCTTTAGCTCTTTGTTAAATCAAGGATTTTTTGGAAGTATATTTTGGAAACGTACTCATATAGTATGACTCAAAACAGAGTAAACAGGGGGTCAGTGTGCATCTTACTGATCTATAGTACAATTAAGTTGACATTTCTGCACTTAAATTTTAACTCTTTGATTTATTACTTTATCTCTAATTTTATTTTATCAGATGTTACCACGTTAATAAATTTAATCTTATTTTACATAAAATAGTTTGAATAATATTTATCATTGAACAAATCTTGGAAATTAATGTGCGTTTATTATTGTGTGACCTTTTTGCACTAAAAATAACATATTTGGGGTATTAAAAAACTAAATAGGCAATAAAATATTTTCTTATATCAAGCTTTTTAGGAGTTAAGTGCTGATCAGTCACAAGTGTCGAGTAGTTTAAAATAATGAAAGAAAAAGTTGGGGTCAGTGATGTTCATTTTGAAATATTGGTCAAAATATGTGATTTTCAGGCAGAAAATGGTGTAAATTTTATCTTGACTTCTTTAATATATCTTCATTTCTTTGCAAAGTTTATTGAGGGAAGGTGTAAAACTTGTTCTAAAAATATATATTAAGACCTATATTAAATATCCCTGCAAAATCATAACGGAAAATATTCTCCGAGTAAAAGTATGTGAGGCTAAAGTTACAAGAAATTAAATCTAATAAATGTGCAGATTTGCAGAAATTTCTGCTGAATACCCTTCCACCACAAGAAAAAGTCCCTCATAGATTTTGCTTCTTTGTAGATTTTTAAGCAGTTTTTTCGATGAATGTTAAAAAATTTACATTGTAGACTATAAATATTTTATAAAAATTGAATTTTGATACTGTATAGGGGATTAATTTCACGGGCTGTAATTTTCACGTTTTTCTCTCATCTGACACGATCGTGGTTTCTTGAATTCGCAGAATAGCTACATGTAAACGACATTCTTCAGCGTTGTTTTTATTTCACAAACAACAGGGTAGGTTTATATAAAATTGATAGATTAAATTAATAATTATTTAAAACAAGTGCAGTTATTAAAAGTCCTACACTCTAAACGTCAAATGACTTTCCTATATGCTATTACGATGAGTGCAAGTGCACCCAAGATTTTCAATACAACGCGGCGAAAAACCACTGGACGGAAGAAAATGTGTTTATTAAGTTCGCCGAAATAATATCTTCCACATCTTCAGTAAGTTTGATATTTATTTGAATGATTTTTTAAAACCGAAATGTTGATAAAAACTAATATGCATGATAATGCAGATAACAAATACACGTGGTAAAATTAGTTACGCATGGGTAATCAAAACCCATGGCCCACCTGTTTTGATTGATGAAACATGTAGCGTTGGCTATTAAAACAGCTTTTGATCAAACACAAGTTATTATCTGCCGATTTGAATTAAAGTAAAGCGTGATAATTAAAATAATTGAATGAAGAGTACTACTCGTAATTACTGAAACAACCATGTACTGCATGTACATGTATATCAACCTGTCGTAGTCAACCTATCGTAGTCTATTCTCAAATTTCAAAATAAAACATGGAGATTATTGAAAATTTAATTCACTGTTTCTTGAATTCACGGATTTATTAACACCGTGAATATAGCGAATATTAACACCGCGAGTTATTTTCCCCCTATACAGTAAATGTTTTTTAAGTAAGAGGTTCTGCGTGAACTTTTCTAAAAAGCGGACGAAAGACTTACCTTAAGTATTTTACTCATGCGATTCTCTCCACTTTTACAATGTATCTAGCAACTAAAGCACTGTCGGACTCAATGAAATGATTTGCTGGTTCTATTAGCCCTATTTATGGGACCATTTAAACATAGGAGGTATGATATTACACTTTGTAGTAACTTCACCACCAGGTAATAGTTAACACAGCTATAGTCAATACAGCAATCGGATCTAACGTCTCAGGTACCTTTTGTGTAGACATTGCATACGTTGGACTTTCAATGTACATGTTTGTCAGCAGCAGAAAATGCGTCCGATTATACGACATGACTCACAACTTCTTTTAAAATTACTGACCTATCACAGTTTTATTTTAATCCGACTTAACTCAATATGAGTTAAGTACCGTTTTGGAGACAAATAGAGATAAAAAGTTCAGGGCAGATAACTCTCACTCAAATGCACTGACTCCATTAAGCCACATCCATTACGCATGTGCATTTGCTCTTCCTTTCCATCTTCCGTAATCCATTGAAGCTCAGCATCGAGTTTAGTCTCAACAATATTCATCTTCATCTTGTGTTCCTTTGACCTTCCAACGTCGGAAATATGAACATAATCAGGGCAAATAGAGCCTTGACTAAACGCCCATCCATATTACCCGATGTGAGAATAATATTATGGCATACATCCCCAACGACGATATTAACCACGTGTGCAGCAACCATTGCAGTAGATGAACTCTTGTTTGCGAACATGACCTCATTGTATCAATACCTTGGTGAAATCAAACCAACTTTTCGTTGTTATTAAAACCAACGTTTACAAAAGGTGCGCACATGCATTGGACATTACCAATAGCCACCATGCAGTGATCACGTGCCTGTTGGATCCGCCACGACATAGATTGGTGTCACATATCATCGGGTTCGGACTGCAAAATATTCCATCCATCATGTCTTCCGTGTAAACATTGTTGTATACGTATGATACTAAGACGCCATATTATTGGAACTCTTTTATTACGAAAATACAAAAGTAATAATCAAGTCGTACAACAAATGGTTCATATATGACATCCTCCTTTTTCTAGATAGAATTTTAACTTTAAAGATGTAAATTTAATTCCATGCATAACGCTTACAATTGTACAGAGACATGTTTAAACTGACTAGACTTTAACTGACTAGATAATCAAATGACAATTGAATATGTAAAGATTACAAAATTAACGAATGAAATTGCAATAAACCTATGGAAAAATTGTTTTCTCCATTGGATCCTCCTTGGAATGAATAAACACAATATGACACATTCACATAAAACAGAATTTCACAAATTCACATTTGCTTAAGCCTCACACAGAAATCACACGCAGTCCTTGAATCTTTCTGGCTGTTTTATTACTCTGCCTGATCTGGTTGTGACAGGGTTATCGCAATGGGACTGCTGGTAAGTGAAGATTTTTGCTGATCTGGAACATCATCTGTAGACTGAGCGGTAAGGATACTTCCTGTACATAAGTGTTCGACTGGTTCTTCAACATGAATTTGCGCTTTGTCGGACGGATACGCTTTCGGTTTCTTAATTACGTCCACTGTTCTCTTGTAGGATGTATGATCTTGGTGATGTATGATGGTCTGTGACAGTTGATGGACACCATTTGTTGTTATACAATATGGTGTTAGAAGAAATCTGATAACAGTCTCACAAATACAAGCCATCGACAGTTATCCTGTCCGTGAGAAAGACGGGGGAGAGTGATGGATTTGTTGTCGGGGTCAACGCCAGCCATGGACTGGGCTAGTGATGATTTGGAAGGCCAGTGGAAATCGTTTTTGCAGCACGTGAACTTCGCATTCTCGGGACCCCTGAAAAACAAAACTGAGGACGAAAAGTGCGCATATCTGATGATCTGGGATGGCCAGAAAGGACGTGACATATATTCCACATGGAATCTAAACGAAGATAAACGAAAGACACTAAAGGTACACTTTGATAAATTCGAAGCTTATGTCAAGCCCAGAACCAACATTATTTACAACAGATACAAGTTCCATAGCAGAACTCAGACAGAAGGAGAAACTCTCGACCAATTTGTAACTGATTTGAAACTGTTAGTGAAAGAGTGTAATTACCAAGAACCCGACAATATGGTCAGAGACAGACTCGTGATTGGCATAAACAGTACAAAAATACGTGAAAAACTGATCAATGTAGGTAGTGACCTTACGCTAGAGAAGGCACAGGAAATTGCTCGTCTGCATGAAATGTCAATGTCACAAGCAAAGTCAATGGCACACAATTCTGGAGAGGATTCCAAGGTAAACTTGATAAAAAATCTTATAAGAAGTCTCCAAACACTCTCAGGGTAATGACACTGGAAAGAGACAAAACTTCAGTG
>NW_026924962.1:0-2500 GCF_032062105.1 Saccostrea cuccullata
CACTATCATTGTATGTAAATACACAATGTCACTATCATTGTATGCAAATACACAATGTCACTATCATTGTATGCAAATACACAATGTCACTATCATTGTATGCAAATACACAATGTCACTATCATTGTATGCAAATACACAATGTCACTATCATTGTATGCAAATACACAATGTCACTATCACTGTATGCAAATACACAATGTCACTATCACTGTATGTAAATACACAATATCACTATCATTGTAAAACCACAATGCCACCCTCATTGGGTAATACAAAGTACCACTATCATTGTATGTAAATACACAATGTCACTATCATTGTATGCAAATACACAATGTCACTATCATTGTATGCAAATACACAATGTCACTATCATTGTTTGTAAATACACAATGTCACTATCATTGTATGTAAATACACAATGTCACTATCATTGTATGCAAATACACAATGTCACTATCATTGTATGCAAATACACAATTGTAAATACACAATGTCACTATCATTGTATGTAAATACACAATGTCACTATCATTGTATGCAAATACACAATGTCACTATCATTGTATGCAAATACACAATGTCACTATCATTGTATGCAAATACACAACTATCATTGTATGCAAATACACAATGTCACTATCACTGTATGTCATTGTAAAACCAAATACACAATGTCACTATCATTGTATGCAAATACACAATGTCACTATCATTGTATGCAAATACACAATGTCACTATCATTGTATGCAAATACACAATGTCACTATCATTGTTTGTAAATACACGATGTCACTATCATTGTTTGTGAATACACAATGTCACTATCATTGTTGTAAATACACAATATCACTAATACACAAAGTACCACTATCATTGTATGTAAATACACAATGTCACTATCATTGTATGCAAATACACAATGTCACTATCATTGTATGTAAATACACAATGTCACTATCATTGTATGCAAATACACAATGTCACTATCATTGTATGCAAATACACAATGTCACTATCATTGTATGCAAATACACAATGTCACTATCATTGTATTTTACACTCATTACAACAGCATAATGGCACTGGAATTGTTTAATAGCATGAATACTCATTCCTTCTTTTTCTTCCCATATTTCTTCTTTAAACTTTCTCTCCAAGTATCCAGAGACTGTGTTTCTGTATTATGGCAATAAACATTCCCATAATACTGTGTGTGATCACTGGAATGTCTCTCTTTGTTGCACTTGTGACACAGTACAGATGCTGTTCTATGGTACTTCCTACGCTTGACACCAGCTTCCTCTTCCTGTTGCTTCCTCTTGTGGTATCTATGGGAGGAATACGAAGTTGGCACTGGGGGATTTGGTTGGGGAGATGTCGCTGATAGCAAGGAAGCATGTAGAAAAGGTGAAGAGTATTGCTGTGACGGCAGAGAAACTTGACCTTGAAGTTGTAAGAGTACCGGTGGTTGTTGCTGCACAACTGGAGAGAATGTTGGGGGAATTATTACAAAAGGTTGAAACGGACGCTGAACTGGAGACTGTTCAAGCGTCGATCCTAACATCTCTTGCTGTGAAGGATTCACAGGTACCGGTAATTTGGTCTTGACTCTTCTCTTAAGTTTGGCCGTACCTGCAGTGTTGGGCGGCATGATGAAATCATGGGCCTCTCCTTTGTTTTTGGTGGGGAGATTTGCTGGCTTCTGAAGTGGAGGTGGCAAACTTGTAGCAGCTGTCACAGGGGGCTTGGGTGGAGCTGCTCCTTGTTCAAGGATATGCCTGTCTTGTTTTTTCCCACGACGATTAAACCTGAAGAAAGTAAATAAATAAATAGAAGCCAGGTCTGATGAGCATCAATAACTCTGGTCAAAAAAACCCTATTAAGACAAATACTAATATACCTGCATAATTTACAATTTTTTTTTGGCCATCCAGTGTTTGGCATGTTTTAAAATTCTCTTCATTTTAAAGATAAAGATTCTTAAGGATTTCTTTTTAAAATCATGATAAATAAAGTGCCACGCCACAGCATGATACGCCTGTCAAAAAATTGCAATGATCTTAAACAATTAAAAGTGCAAGAAAATCATGTCAACCTTGATTTTAGATTTCCATGATTTTTCAACTCCTTAAAATATTTGTTTATCCATCTCCTGTGGTGTAGGTGTAACAGAGACAATTTTGTGCCTCTGCTGGGGATCAGACCCGGGACCTCTGGCATGCCAGTCCAGTGCTCTACTGATCGAGCTAAAGGGTTAACCCACTAGCCCAAGCTAGTAGGATGCCATGTATCTTACACTACTACATAGGCACTAATTATAAAATATATTGCATTATTCATAGATTACTATACTGGTTGTGTCAGACCTTGCCAAATGCCTATCATATTAATATATACAATATCAAATTAGTCTTAACAAATTAATCTATACCTAATTAATTTTGAAAATAAAAGGCTGGCCATCAAATATAAAATGGCCAACAGTTCTTCTGT
>NW_026924962.1:7500-25372 GCF_032062105.1 Saccostrea cuccullata
TCTCCCCTTGGAATCGGGATAGCCCTTCATTTCATTTGAATGAACATAAATATCCTTCACCAAGTGTTGCTTTGTGTCAAGTTTGGTTGAAATCGGTCCAGTGGTTCTGAAGAAGCAAATGAAAATGAGAAAAAATTTACAATAACAACAACAACGACAGACAACGGACAAATTTTGATCAGAAAAGCTCACTTGAGCTTACAGCTCAGGTGAGACGTAACACATCCTATTCTTTTTTCAGTGTTAAATCTCAAAAATCATTTTGCCAGTATTAAAGTTCCTACCTCAGCACTTTCAGTTGTTGTCTCTGACTCTGAAACTGGAACATTCAGTGCTGTAAGAGAATTAAAACAATTTTTTTCAAATGAAAATTCAGGACATAATATACAGCTATTGACTGGGTATGAGGGCAACATATGATTTGTTGGACCTGAAGGTGAAAATGTTGCCCGAGGCCGCAGGCCAAGGGCAACATTTTCACCTTCAGGTCCAACAAATCATATGTTGCCCGAATCCCAGTCTATAACTGTTTTGTTATACCCTTCACTGCTCATTTAAGATTGATCAATTTATTCAATACACGCTATATTATTAATTATTTTATATAGAAAATTATGGCTTCTTCAGTAAATATAAAACATCAAGCTGAGAAAGAATAAAATCAATTACTGTAGTTGTCACAAGTGACATTGTGTCAATGTTTAATATTAGCTATTGTCCAGGTTTTGGTAAGAGTTATCTGTATTTGGCATTAGGAGTTATCGTTTATTTCATTTACGCACTATTGGTCACTGGGTTGTACTTGTTGCTATTTTTATCAACGTATACTCGTCGAACCCGTTTGAGTAGTTTGGTCAGTTATTTATACTGGGTGTTGGCTAGTGTTTGTCAGAAGAGGTCTGGACGCCGTGAGTTACCCATGCTTAGTGATCTTGGGTGTGTCTTAATATAACCCATGCTGTGTGAACTTGGGTGTGTTCTAGCTGTTTCCCCTGCTGTGTGATCTTGGGATTCAGGGATGTTTTGTAGCGGCGTTGAGAGCAAGACCTGGGGGCCGACAGTATAATTTTTATCTGTAAAATGCCACAGCTCAGTAAGTTTTTATACTTTACAATATTTTTGTTGTTAGCTTTAAATAGCAATATTCGATGTAAAACTGTTAGCAATATAGCGAGAATGTATATATTTACGCTCAAATTCATTTACTTGTTAAACGGCAAAAATATATGTTTTCTTTTGTAATTTGTTTGTAAAATCTAGTATTTTGAACAGATAAGTGTTTTGAACATTTTATTAGAAAACCCTATGAAAATTGTAGGTGACCAAAATTGTATATTAGCTTTATTTGGACGGGAGGATTTATTTACGTGGTAAGGCTACTTGGATATGGTGGACCGGACGGAACACTATGGTGGACCACAGGGACAATATGGTGGACCATGGACGTGGTGTGGAGTGTGAATTTGTCCAGTGATGACCATGATTGAACTTTTGGCCGGTTTCATGTTTATTGTACATATGTAGATAAATTTATTGTTAATTTTTATAAATCTTGTTGTTTCTTGGTACACAGGAGGTCTTCCAAAATATTATTTATTTTGGTTAGTAAATTCTATAAAGAATCCATCACAACTTGAGGTCAGTTGTGACAGTAGTGTATATCTATTGTATCACAAAAATTATCACAAAACGTACTCTTCCCTTCTTCTTAACCTTGCTGTTAGCAATAACTCTTGTAGCTCGTAACTTCGGCTATTTTCGCGTCGCCGATATTGAACGATGATTAATTACTTGTGACGTAACAGACGAGTGACGTTGCGGTCTAACAATTCTTATGTAAGACCGGTCAATAGTGAAATTGTTAGACCGATGTAATAAACAGTTCTTTTGTTGGACTTTTTATTAGTAATAAATATATAGAATGATATTTATAAGGGTATAACAATAACATGTTAAACCTATATATATGAGTTGACTGAAAACAGGTTAATGAAATTGAAAAGAATTATGATAAAAAAAATTTCTTATAATGTATAAAAAAATAATGATTTCTAACATAATCTTAAGGAGGCTGGCGGGTCAACAATTTAATCCCAAATTAACCACCAGATTCCACTTATTTTTTTTAGATACAGTATATTTAGCTGTCAATATCATTTGACAAAGAAAAAATTCACATATTTCATTTTTAAAATTTTATCATTTTGTATATCTTTATATGGAGCTCTCCTTTTAAAAGAGATTGAAATAGTCTAAAAATGGCTGCCACCCCCTAGCCTCCTTAAATTGATGTACATGAAATGCTTTTGTGCATTTTGAATTTTGTTGCCATCATTTTATCCTCATTTATCTATTAAATAGGGTGCATCTGTTTATCTTGATTTCTTATGAACTACAAATTTGTTCATGTACTACATTTACATTGCAGTAAATTGAAAGGAAGCTTACATACCCATGCTCCCCCATTAGCTGAAAATGCTTCACACAATGAACGGCACAGTACGCATTTAATTCGATAAAGACCTAACTCCCCAAAAAGCATCAAATAAATACTTCCTGCGAATATGCACATCTGAAAGTTCTAAGCAGCGCTCCCTTTCAAAGTGTCCAATACCATGTCAAATATATGGTTAAATTTTCAATTCAAAAGAGCTGAACCGAAAAATAATTGGAATTTCCTTGTAATATGTCCTAAATACCAACTGTGTTTTACTAAATTAGGGTTTAGGAGGAGATAGCTTAAAAAAAGCAAGACTGACTGGTCCAAAACACCGCTGCGTGGGGTTTCAATGTTAGAAATGCATTGAATTTCACAAATATATTTGCATATATTACATTTTTCCATTAAAAACTACACTGTACCTGTTAATGTTTCTGTTCTTTCTGGTCTGCACATTTGATCTGCTTCGTTTGGTTTGAATGTAGAACAGGAAGCAGGACTTTCTAGTAGACCTTTAAAACATGTTTAATTTAATTACATGTTAAAAAACAATGAGAGAGAGAGGGGGGAGAGAGAAAATCTGTTGGTTTTATGTGCAATATTTATAGATAAATTTAACTTTAAACAAGAGGCCCATGGGCCTTATAGATCACCTGAGTATTGTGTAGTAACTTTCAAACAATTAAATTTGGTTCAAACCAGAGAGGCCATGAATTTTTAAAGAGGCACTGTTGCTTATCATAATTATGAACTAAGCATTCTTACTCTATTTACTTAATACCAAGAGGAAGATCTGAGTAACAAGGAGAAAATGGTTTTCTACTTTATAACCAGTTGTGTACCTCATCCCCAAAGGAACCAATGACCCTGGGGCCACATTTCAAAATTTTGCAGATTTATCATACAATTGTTGATTACCGGTAATACCAAAGAGCGGATTTCAAAGCATTGATTTATTTTCAGACTATGTACCCCCCCCCCCCCAAGGGGCATAAAAATAATAATTTTGCTAGATGCATCTTTCTTCATCATAAATATATATATTGGATCTTTGGCATAAAACCCAGGAGCAAAGGAAAATTTTTTTCGAAGAATTTATGCATTTTCACTATATCATCAATAGAGCGGCGCCCTAACACCAGAACCTTTGACCCCGGGCCATAAAATTCACAATTTTGAAAGAGGCATTCTTGCCCATTATAACTATGTGCTTAGTTAGTTTAATACCCAGAAGCAGAGATTTTCAAGTATATAATCTATATAGCCCTGCCCTAGCATTATAACCCCTGACCCTGGGGCCATGAATTTCACTATTTTGGTAGAGGACTCCATGCTCATTACATTCACGCAAACAGTTTGATCCTTGATGTCCAGGAGTAAAGAAGAAGATTTTTAATTTTAGTGGTTTTGGCCCCACCCCTCTGGCCCTAGGGGGCTTGGACCATAAAATTCACAATTTTTGTTCCCTTTAATCTAAAGATGCTGTATACCGAATTTGGTTGAAATTGATTCAGTTGATTCAGAGAAGAAGCTGAAAATGTTTAATGTTAACACACGATGCACAACGACAGACAAAAATGGATAGCAATAGGTCACAAGACCTACTCAGCTGACCTAAAAATCAATAGCTATAATTAAAGAGGAAAAGACACATACCTGATCGAGCAGCTTGTTCATATTCCTCTACTGTTGGAATACGTAGAATAGGCTTAGGCTGTCTGGCAACTTTTAACGATGGCGAAACTTGCTGTTGATTAGGGGGAGTTTGGGGAGGAATTTCTAATGGTGGAATTGTAAAATCAATGAAGTCGTCTACATCTCCAAACCCTTCATCATTCTCTTCCTCTTCTTCTACTTCATCCTCCTGCTTCTTCTCTTCCTCCTCCTCAGTATCTGTGTGGTCCATATCTTGGAGCACCTTTCCTGTTTGGCTGTACAGATACTCCACTCCAAGGAGTTCACCTTAGCATAAAAATAACAAACTTTTTTTATTAAACAAATACATTTAAATGTGATATATGAAGGAACCTACTTTTTATAGTTAAAAACTTCACTCGACCTTTAGATATATCGACTATGTATTGACAATTAATAATAATAATTTCCATTACTACGTCAATATGCTATATCCTGGTGAGCTTGAGTTAAAAAGATACCACAGAGTCCGACAATTCTGCTTCATATTTGGATATTTTACTTGAAAAAGACACTAATGGTAATCTAACAACCAAGCTATATGATAAACGTGATGACTTTAACTTTTCTATTGTCAACTTCCCTTACTTATGCAGCAATATACATTCATCACCTGCATATGGAGTATATATATCTCAGTTGATTCGAAAGGCAAGAGCATGCTCTACGTATGAACAATTTCTTAAACGAGGTAAATTATTGATAAGTAAATTATTGAAACAAGAATATCTGCAGTATATGGTTGATACAATGACCTTGTCAGCTAATACAATTTATCATTGAGTCAAATGCTGAGTGACGTTTTTAATAACATATGCAAGTCTATTATTTATACACTGAATTGACAAGTGATTTTTTTCCTGTTATATCCTGATCCTAAAAACAAGCACACAGTGGGTGTGAACGGTCAGCAGGGGATGCTCACTCCTCCATGGCAACTGATCTTACCTCTGATCTTTCAGAGGTCCATGTTTGCTCTGCTCTTATTTTGTATATTGTTTAATGGACTTTGAGATTGAATACTGTTCGTTATCCTTCTTCAATGAAAACATTAATATTTGAATTTCTTCAGTGTTTGATATCACTATATTTCTTGTTTAAAAAGACAATTTGTTAAGTTCCTTTACAAAAGGAACATCATAGCCAGTATATTCAATTCTTAATGTATACTTTGACTAAGATTCAAAAGACCATGTGCTACTAACCAGTATACTTATGAGGGGCAGTATATGATGGAAGCATCTTTCTTCCAAACACAGCTTCTCCAAGTGAGTTGAAAGTGTGTCGGAGAAGACCACTGTATGTCTGGGGTTCAAAGGATGAAATGGTGGTGGCAGCTGATCCTCGGTCTTGATTCCACCTGTTAAGTCCATCCAACAGATATGCTTGAAATAGGGTGGCATTTGCAAGTGTACCTGTCAAATTATAATAAACACAATTAAGAATATTTAAGAAATAAACAACAATACGAGGGGCATTTCAAAAGTTCTGGCAACTGTTTAATAAAATATTAACCATTTTACGTAAATTATTGAGTTTGATATCATGTGAAAGATCAGAAAAATATACACATATTGTGACGTCACTTTATAATTTTCATGACGTAATAACTCTGAAAATGACGTCAGAATATAGAATGTTTAGCATACTGAAAAGTCGCGTTTTTATCCACATGAGACGATATTAAAAGTTCTGTCAAAGGCTTATTTTCAAAAATATTTCATAGAAAATTTGAATTTGAAAAGAGGTAGAGTGGGACTATAATACTGTTTATCAGCAAATCCATTATTCATTGTATGGTTTGTTTACGAGCACGGTTTTTGTCCGGTTATGCTATCATAGACATTCATTTAGGATTTTTACGACTGGCTTATCGGTCTTTTATATAGCTTTCCATTGTTCAAAATAAAACATGTTCTGTATTAAACTGAAGTATATTAATGCAGTTTTTATCAAATATATTTTGAGTAAAAGGACTCTTACCGTTCACGAATAAAATGTACTAAATCTTGTCCCCGACTTGATTCTGTGTGTATTTTTTCATATAAATTCAACTTCGGCGCCCCCCAAAATCACTACTGCTTTTGACTTTTGAATCCAAAACATGAATATAAGTTACTCAGACATGTAAAATCTTATTTATTTACCATGCATTAAAATTTACGAATATGTGGCGGTACGGTGGGGTTACAACTGCGCCGTCGCCATTTTGGATTTAACGAGAAAATATTGCGCACACTAAACTTTACTTCTCTTGAGCCTTCATCGATCCCACGAATCTGGTTAAAACACCTGACGAATTAATGCCATTGAATTTTGCAACACGATCGCCTATTTTTCTTTGATTGTCAACTTTGTCTTTTTCTCACATTTAGGTCCCTTTCACACAAAAGCTTGAGCGAGATTCGATAAAACCATGCTAATTTTGACACTCGCTAAAACCATTTCAGAACAAAAAGATCTCCAAAATAAAATACCATATGATAGATTGTAGTCTATGTAAACATTACACCAAATGGCATTTGCGTCCGTTTACTTGCATCCAAGTAATGAGCAAAAGTTGTCTTGAAAATTTTTATTTGATCAAATTGTGTCTTTTGTTACGTCATTTTTATGGTCAGTATGCTAAACATTCTATATTCTGACGTCATTTTCAGAGTTATTACGTCATGAAAATTATTAAGTGACGTCACAATATGTGTATATTTTTCTGATCTTTCGAATGATATCAAACTCAATAATTTCCGTTAAACTGTTACTCTTTTATTAAACAGTTGCCAGAACTTTTGAAATGCCCCTCGTATTAAAAAGTTCTCTGGAAAATGAACTTTTAGTTGGTCACCTGCTCAAATCCTGTGAAGCCCGAAGGGCTTCTCAGTAGATTTGATCACATATCAACTAAAAGTTCATTTCCCAGTGAACTTTCTAACATTGTTGTATATTACTTATATTTACATTTGAAACGAAAACATTTCGAATTAAATTGTATTTATTTCACCAAGGTGCCAACCTATTGCTATGTAGTGACGCGCAATAACCTAGAAGTTGTTTGGTCAAAATATCACATCACTCTGTGATCCAGTAGCGCTATGAACTATGACCCCCAAATGAAATTCACACGGAATTGAACATATTTTCTTTAGAATAGGTTCATCTAAGAAAGATATTTGCAAATGTAAATATATAAGAATATATTCACAAGGGATACCTATAAAATTAAAGCGAGAGACAATTGAAAATATTTTTAAATATAAACTTGTAATTAAACTTTTAAATGAATCAATGTGATTATATTATAAGAGTATTACCTGGGATGAACCTAGCCAAGTGCAGATGGAAACATTCCAAAGAAGTAGATCCCCTTGCACAACGATATACAGGAAGGTGGCATCCTCCTTTCTTGCTAACACCAGTCTGGGTGTATAACTGGACATTTGGAGGATCCTGTATACATTGCACATGCTTCTGTTGCTGTTTCCAGATCTCTGCCATCCGACCACTGTTAATAAGGGGCACTCCTTGGGTGTCTCGCCCTTTGTCACCATCTAGAGACTGAATCAACTGGGTGATGAGGCGGGTGGTTTCCTCAACACCTCGAGTAGTTCTCCTACAGTGCATGGCCAATTCACTGCTTTTGATGTGGCGAAAGACATCCTCGTCTGTCTGGTTTTCGATATGCAAGGCTTCCAACTCGGCCTTCTTTGCAGCGATCAAAACTTCCACATCTTCTGGATCCCACATGTATATGCACTGACTGAGACGAGACATAAAGGTGGCATACAGTGCATGAGCATCCGTTGTACAGCCAACAGACAGACGTCTCATAAAGTGCCAAATGTCTAATCGGATTGACAGCTCTGGCCAGTCAGCAAACATTCTTCTCAGCTGGTTGTTTCCACAGCAGTCTCTGTCAACATAGAGGAGATGAGGGGGTTGGACTTCTGCCTCTCTATACCGTTTTATCAAGCCATGAATCATTGGACTTAGTCCATAGCCTTCCCCAGTTGTAAGTACAGACATGATTACTTGGCCATACTCATTCCCAACATTGGTGGCCCACATAGCTGTCTTTGAACTTTCACCTGCCAATTTCTTCACAACTTTCTTAGTTGAATCAATTTTCAGTATGTTACCAAGCAGGGAGGTGATATTACTCTTCACTTCTTCAATACGCTGCATTACATCCTGGGCATACACTTGCATCAGCCAGCGATACTGAGGTACTGGAGCTAGGGCGGGTGGCTCTTCATGTCTAGGTGGCAAGATCAGTCCCGTTGCTGCTGCAAGTGAAAATCCTCTGCAGTCTGTCATGTATTGGATACATTTCTGTAACCAGACTTCACTGTGCTGCTCCTGAATTTTGGTTCTTATCTGGCTGGCACTATTTCCAATCCCACGCTGTCTAAGGAGGCGAATAATTTTGATGTCACATGCTAGCCGGTAAGTGAGGATGCATGGGAATTGCAGCTGGTGTCCTAAGTCCAACTGTTGTATAATTTTCTGATTCCAGCTGACCATTCTTTTCTTGCAAGCAGGACATATAAAAGTCTCTCCAGCAATTGTATAATATCCATTCACATCAAGGACCTGTCTCACTTTGTTATATATCCCGACGGATGTCAATTCAACTCTGTTGCAACCTTCTTGAGGGCAATATAACTTGATCAGCCACAATCTTCTTGGCATCCAGAGGAACAAAGGACGTGAAAAATATCTGTCTACACGGGGTTTTATGGTGCAGGACAAGGACGGCTGTGGTGGATAAAACCAAACTCTATCTATTTTGTCAATATTAAATTCGACTCTCCCTCCTGGACTGAAATGAAATAGGGCTTTGGAAACCCAGAGGTGGTCTGCTTTAGGGAGAGTTTGTTTCCAGCCTGCTGGTAGACAGATATCTCCTGAAAAAAAAAAATTTAAATAATTAAATAGCAGGCTCAACGAAAGTAAGAGGCCCACAGGCCTTGATGATCACGAGTACCATAGCCCTTGAATGGACCTGTCAGGGAGTCTGGTGTTTGCATTTCACTTTTGAAGTCTAAACCCTATTCTGGGGCTCCTCTGAATATTACCCCCCTTTTATCATTTGATGTTTGGGGAGGGGACAAGAGTTGGAGGAATACTCCAGTGACTCAAGTAACTTTAAAAAGAATCTTAATCAAAGTATGGCTAGTATATTAATTGCTATGATCTCTTCTGATTTATGAGCTCAAAGTATAGTTTTGTACAATTCGGTAGGCTAATTTGGTGATGCATTTAATATATTATAATAAATATTAATTGAATCAATGTTTAGATTTGATGGCATTTGTTTTTATAATATCATTGATTGGGCAAAAGGACTAAATATACGGACCAGACACGAATTATGAACTTTTTCTGTTAGTGGCCTTGAACTTGCATAAATGACCTTGGTTCAAAGTCATGACACAACTTCAGGTCATAAACAATGTTTGTGTGAAGTAGTAGATTCAAGTTTTTCCATAATAAAGATATGTACCAAACATGAATTTTACAATTTCTCTTTCAGTGACCTTGAACTTGCACAGGTGACCTTGGGAATGACACACCCTTAAGTCATGAGCAATCTTTGTGTGAAATAGGAACCTACCAAGTTTATCCATTAGAAAGATATCGACCGGACACCAATCATGAAATTTTTCTTCCAGTGACCTTAAACTTCCCCAAATGACCTTGGGTTAAGGTCATGACACCCTTAGATCATGGGCAACCTTTGTGTGGAGTAGTAGATTGTAATGTTCTTCCACAAGAAAGATATGGACCAGACACGTTGGCACAGACAGACGGACAGACAAATGGATGGACAAGCTGATTCCTATATAAACCCCAAACTTTGTTTGCGGGGTATAATAAAATCAAATAATAGTCCAATTTCATTTCATAATAGACTTTTGCCACGACACTAACTTTTACAATTAACAGCTTACTTTTACACCAGGAAAATATACGGGATCTCTTTTGTGAAAAAAATATTGATCAAAACATTTAACAAAACGATAATAGCGGGCTATTTCAAAGATCATATAATGTGGTCTAAGAAGGAAACGGCAACATTCCTACCCTCAACACCCTCCCTTCAAATCTTAATTAATTCCTGTCAAGTTTTCCTACAAAAGCTCATTTTCTTCTTTATTTCATTTCTTACATTATTGAAAATAAAAGGATATATTAATTCTCGTGAATAAAGGACCTATATCAATTTATTTTACCACCAATTATATTTTTTGCTTGATTATTTCAAAACCTAAATACAATAGCTTTCACCTTAATGGATGTTTTCTATTTTTAATTCTGTACCTCCGTACATGACACAGGTTTAAATGTCCAAATAAGCTGTCAACTGTAAAAGTCAGTGTCTTCGCAAAAGTCCAGTAGTGTAGTTTAAAAACAATAAAAGTACCTGATTCCGAAGTGAATGGCTGAAGAGTGAATGTGGCTGTGGGTGGTCCAGCGGTCATGGTGGCTGTGGGTGGTCCAGCGGTCATGGTGGCTGTGGGTGGTCCAGCGGTCAGGGTTGCTGTGGGTGGGCCAGCGGTCTTGGTTGCTGTGGGTGGTCCAGCGGTCAAGGTTGCTGAGGGTGGGCCAGCGGTCATGGTGGCTGTGGGTGGTCCAGCGGTCAGGGTTGCTGTGGGTGGGCCAGCGGTCATGGTGGCTGTGGGTGGGCCAGCGGTCTTGGTTGCTGTGGGTGGTCCAGCGGTCAGGGTTGCTGTGGGTGGTCCAGCGGTCATGGTGGCTGTGGGTGGGCCAGCGGTCAGGGTTGCTGTGGGTGGGCCAGCGGTCATGGTGGCTGTGGGTGGGCCAGCGGTCAGGGTTGCTGTGGGTGGGCCAGCGGTCATGGTGGCTGTGGGTGGTCCAGCGGTCATGGTGGCTGTGGGTGGTCCAGCGGTCATGGTGGCTGTGGGTGGTCCAGCGGTCATGGTGGCTGTTGGCATTCCAGTGGTCACAGTTGCTGTGGGTGGTCTTGCACCTGTTGATAACAATGCATATTTTTATTTTTAAGATACATTCTGAGTATTAAATATTACATTGTATAAATGTGCTGTTTAACTAAATTAATAAATGCCTGAAAAATGTTTAATAGTATAAGAAAAGATGAGGGTAAAATTTTGTCTGATTGTATTTCCTCAATATCCTACCAGAAATTCAATTATTAAGTCATGATATTACTGTATACAGGGAAATATTCGCCCCGTTTTATTTTTGCCCCTTTCGCCCTAAACTTGGTCAGGCAAATTTAAAAAGGGGCGCATTCAAAGAATACAGTATAATTTCTTAAACAAAATTGTGACTTGGCGAATTTAAATTGGGGCAAAATTGTATTAAAGTGTAAATAGGGTGAAAAATAAGTGGGGAAAAAATTAACCCTATATCACAGTATCCACATGATTCACATGTGTGGATCATATGTGGCAAAGTTGCCTGTGTAAAATTATAATGCTGTTTATCATACATGTTAACTGCTTTACCCTATTTAAAAATACCCATGGACAAATTTTTACTTATTTTTACTAATGTCATGTATAAAATATTGTTTGCATAAGTACATGATAACTTCAGTCACATAGAATTAAGCATACAATTTTATCATAAATTATATGCATATTTACCCCATCAAAATACCAATGAATTAAAATAATGAGAATTAAATTGCAAAACCAATCTATGTTATAGTTCTTATGAATTAAATATATGATTATTGAACCGTTTCCAAATCTGTTTCAGTTATCAATCAAATTTAGAGTAGACTATGAATTTGTGAATTTAGGATATATTAATATACAGGCCCGGTTTTATTAAAAAAAATCACACGTTAATAACTACTGGTATATAATTTTAAAGATTTGTGAAAATAAAACAAGTTATTGAAAGGTAGATATATATGTACATGCATGCCCACAGTTATGGATGATTATGCAAAACACAAAGAAAGGAAGCTAAAGCTTTAAATTTGAAAACAATATATATACAGTATCTGAGTACGAAAGACAACACAAAGTGAGAAGCATTTACATCATGTGCATATCTATACTTACAGTACTGTTATTTTTTAAATACCCTAAAAATCAAACAACTACATGTTTAACTTCCTCACTACATTATCTATTAAATCAATTTTATTAACAAGGGGTCCAAGGGGCACATGGATCACCTGAGAAACATTGGTCAAAACTCTGATCAGCTAGCAGCAGCATTAGGAATCAAAGACAGGCTATCCTGTTAGTCTAATACGAACAGTGGAATGTTCAGTGCACAGTACCTACTGTAGATCACTTATTTTTCGCGACACCTTATTTTTGCGAGATAGTCATTGACTCTATATTAGCGAGACAAAATTTTCACGAATTGTGGTCACTGCTCTACATAATCTTAAGGAATTCTATTATACGCGAGAATGAAATTTTCGCGAGCATACCGTCTCGCGTAATTACGCGAAAATAAAGTTCTCGCGAATAAAAAGTGATTTACAGTATCTATTTGTTTTAGCAATTAACAAGCCATCAATAACTTTTTTAACAAAATTATTCCAGTTTATTCTTCCTAGTTTAATTCAATTTAAGCATTTAATTTGTGCACCTACCAAAAAGAAACATTCAACTTGAGAAAATATAACTTGCAACATTGTATTGTAAATGATCCCCCCCCCCAATATAGAGAAATAAGAGACTGGTTCCCTGTCATGGATTACAGGGTGCCTGCACTTATAATCAATTACAGTAAATCAGCTAGTCTATTGTAAGAAAATGCATAAAATTATGAAAATTTGATCCTGACTTGACTATACACTTCAGCATAAAACAAATTTTTTTTCAATATTTACATTTTTCAGAGTCTTTGTCTATGATATAACACACCATATATAACACTACAAATTGATTTTGTAGTACAGTTCAATAAATTCAAATGACATATTTTAGAGCGCAGACAGGATTTATATAATTAAATATTGATATTGGCATTTGATGCTAGTCAAATCAAACAATTGATGAAAATATTGATAAACATATAACTATAAGTAATAAGGACTCATTCTTTTGAGTTTTATGAGGTGTAATTCTCAGGTCTGGGCATAGTCAAATCGAATGGAGCCCAAAGGTTAATGTATTTATTAGGAATAGATAATCAAACTGAAAATTTATCAATACAATATTTTAAACCTTTTTGCCTCACATGCCATCTCCAGCTACTATCTGTTTGCTTCAGAAGAATGTTCCGTATACAATCCTTTAGTTCAATAGCCCCCTATCCCCAACAACGTCAACATGACCCACAGGGATAAAACATATAATTTGGTATTATACCTTTATTGTAATCTATCTTTACAAATAATACTTTATTTTAATCTATTTTCATAAATAATAGCATTTTAATTCTTCGAGGAATTATTCAAGCATTGTTTTCTTAATATTCCTTTCATGAACTTTGAACATGTTAGGACCTGTTCATGACCATTTAGAGTCTTTTTTTTTTTTTTTTAGATCTACCACATATCACAAAGCTTATGTATTAAAAGTTTGGTTAAACGGGCTATTTGGTTCAACAGAAGAAGATTTGAAATATCCCCATCAAATATTTACTCTTCCCTGATCAACTACCCCTTAAATGGGAATTGGCCCTTCATTTGAATACATTTCAAAGCCCTTCTTCAAAGGATGCTTTGTTCCACATTTGGTTGAAATTTGACCATTGGTTATAGAGGACGAGATGAAAACGTGAATCACTTCATGTCGAATATAACAAGAACTACAAACAATGGACAAATATTACTCAGAGAAGCTTGAGCCTTTGGCTCAGGTTAGCTAAAATTATTGGGATGTAATCCTTTTCAAACAGGAATTGTCACAAATATCATATTTAAAATTTTTTTTATCATCTTCTTAATTTCTTTACAATGTTTTTGTGGGAAATTGAATATGATGGTAATTTTAAAAAATGCTCTATTCTTTACATTAACCTTTTAATTTTTTGTGTATTATAGTATCCATTTAGTTGTGTAAATAAAACAATTATGAAAATTTTAACTAATTTATGACAAAAACTTGATTAAATTAAAGATTGATTTCCTCCAACAAAGCAAATAGATGTTTTTCCAAAAAAAATTCATTCATTATTCACTGGATTATGAATGCATACATACTGTAAGACAATTTTTCCATCTCCAACACATGCTGTAGGAGGGCATTATCACTCATCTCTGTTGGTATAGCTTCAAAAGGAAGAAAAAATTGATAAATATATAGTAAAAGATGTCAATATTTTTCTCATGCAGTTATAACTCTATAATAATTGAGAGCTAGTTGATTAAATTAAAACTATATATGACCTTGTAAAAGGAACTTAAGCTTATATTTCATATGCAAAATATACTGTATCAATAAAAGTATTTTTTAATACATTAATTTACATGTAAATCATTGTTCTTAAAATTTGATTTCAATAGATTTCAGCTCATATTAACTGCATTCATTAAACTTAGCTGTGTATCCTATTTAGCATGATAGACAGCTTTCGCTCAATCAAGTCATGCAAATTATATCTGTTTAAATAAATAAATTCAGAAATGTACTAAAACTATTCTAATTCTATTCAAAATTCAATGCATTCTTAATATTGTAGACTGTACACGCTAAATATAAAATGTTTAAAATATAAGCTCTTGGTAAACAAAATATCTCATCTTATCATCTGTTATTATACTCAAATATGAACTACATATTTGGAAATTAAGGTAATTCAAAAGTATGAATAAAATGAATTTGTGATATGTTAAATGCATCAGACCATTTCAAAGTAAGTTTAAGAAATATGATCTTTTGACCTGATAACAATTTGACTGGGATATGATCCTTTTTTGCTTTTTAAACTAGGTTCAAATGTTATCGTTGATTAATTGTATATTGTTTAATGTCCCTCTCAAGATTTTTTCACTCATATGGAGACGCCACCACTTGCCGGTGGAGAGCTGCAAATTTTGTCCTATACTCGGCACTCAGGGCCATTGAGCAGGGAGGGATCTTTTTTGTGCCAGCACCTACTGCGACATGGGACCTCGGTTTATACGGTCTCATCCGAAGGACGGGTCTCCACGTCCCACAGTGGGATTCGAACCCACGATGTAAGGATTTACTCCTTACTTCGCGACTCTAGAGCAGACGCTCTAACCACTGTGCCACGTGGGTGACGGTTCAATTGTTATCATTTATTTTTTAAAGAAAATGATTTTCCTATCTTTTACTTTTCTCTAGCTGATTTTATTATTTTCATAATTTCACCATGAATTAAGCATATATACACGTTCAATGTACTACTACAAATGAATTAATTATTAGAAACTGTAAGTGAAAGTACATGTATTTATAAAATATTCTTACTAGGCTGAACTTTCTTAGGTGAAAGTAGTCTCTTGGCCCTATGCTGCAGTGCTTCATGGGTCAAATGGCTGCTTAAAGCCAGAGACTTCCCAACAGATGATGGTTGAGAGGAAGAAGTCTGCTTGACAGATGAATGTGTCTCCTTTTTCATATTGATTGCCTCTCTTCCCTCAGCAAAATGCAACATGTACTTTTGAAATTTTTCCTTGTTGATGGTCTGGTCCTTATTCTCTTTAGTTTTATCCATGTTGGATTCTGCCTCCTTTTCCATTTTCATAACCAGCCACCCTGCATACCCAAGACAATTTTCCAGTACCCACCGAAAAGTCTGGCCTCTGTATGTCCCAAATTGAAGTTCATGTTGCCCCAGTACATCAACTTCATTACTGGTTACACCATGATGTTGGCGAATTCTTCTTAAAGCAAGGGCTCTCACATGTTCATCTGTTTTTGGCTTCCCCCAGTACCCCCTTGCCTTGTTCTCTCTAGCAATAGAAACTGCTGCTGGTGTATCTGATAAATTAAGCTTGCCATTGGCATATCTGCGAAAGTTTGGGGCCCTCATCCTACAAAATTTAATTCAATAAAATAATTCCCTTGATTAAAAAAATTATATTCAAACACTTATAATAACTACTCTAAAACATCCATGTATATCTGTTAAAACTTCAAATAAGCTGTAAGAATTCTAGAAATGATCAAATATTTAATTGATCTTTAGGGTATGTAAAGATAAGATGTTAAATTGAAATTCATAATTTTTCAGGCATTGACACATACTAACTTTAAAACCATAGTTGTGAGCAGGGCTAGCCATTTCTTATTTCTACTAGCCTTGTTCATGTATTACTTCTCCAACAGCCGAAGGCTGATGGCCGAGTTGCGAAGCGATGAGGGGGGTAGGTGCAGGAGGGGGTTTCTACCTACTGCTGACGGGGGTACAGGGGGCCTTCCCCGGGAAATGTTGAAAACAGAGATGTATAATCCTGCATTCTGGCTGTATTTTGGGTAAAAATCATATATGTCACTCTATGAATGTACCTAAGACATTTTTTTCAATTCGAAAAATTCCATATTAATAATCATTTAGGGTATTTCCAATCACCTTTAAAGTTTACATTTTGACTTACAAAAATAATAATTAAGATGATAAAACATGTTTGAAAATATTAACAATTATCATGCAGGTATATTGTGTGTAAATTCTAATTATTTTCTTGCTCTTAGTGAGTAATTGGTAAAAGAACGAGTGCACTTATGGGCCCCGGTAAAATGTGAAAGAATAAACATTCAAATTAAGCAAAATTTTTGATCCCAAATCATTAATTGATATCTAAACCGTAAGATTCAACAAATTTTACCGCTGAAATTCACGTATATACAAAGAACAAAACCATAGAATGCGGCAGAGGTCAACCGACATTTGTGATTTTCTATAGTAAATCGAGAACGGTCATTCATTTCAAAGCTTTTGTTTAATTACTATGAGCCTAAATTTGTATAAACTTGTGGGAATGACAAAAGACCCATAATACATTTATAAAACTTGTGTGAGAGTAGGAAATTTGTACATGATTAGACTGGTAGTTAAAATATTAAAAATGTACAAAAAGTACAATGTTTTTCCTATAGCAAGTGAGAGGTATATACCTGTATGACCCATGTTGAACCCACTCGTGGAATAAATTATTTAAAATACTGATAGTCACGTGAGTTCTACCCAGGTAAACATTCCTCAAAGGTGCTCACTGTAAAACATCGGCAGGTTTTTTATCATTTAGTCAAAGTCGCGACGCTTAGAAATATTTCTATGTATCTATATTTAAGATTACGGTAGGGTAAAGAGAGTTTTAAGCGCCACTCATAAAAGTGTCAGACATTTTTAACATTTAGGCTAGACAATGATACAGGTATTGAAAGCCACCTAAACACTCCTTTTAGATTTCAAATTTATTTCATTGTATATATTTTTTTCAAATGCAAGAGTACCGATTTCTTAGTTTGATTATTATGGCTTCAGGCAACTACACAACTTTCAAATTTTTAAAAAAGATATAGCACAAAAAAATTACATTCCACAAACGCGCCCGACTATGATCCACCATCAGATTGTTCAAGATCTCTTCGCCTTCATTTACATAAACAAAACTAAACATGCTAAAAGAAGGTTCGGTAGACTTTTCCAGATTTTTAGGGTGTCCATATAGGCATTTAAAAATACTCAATTGTTTCAAATGAAATCCATGCTGATTTGGGTGATGATTATCGTGCTTTTTAATTAGAAATATATACTAGTATATAACTATTTCCAAAAGAGAATGATTTGGTTATATATTCTAAAGTAAAA
>NW_026924963.1:0-25032 GCF_032062105.1 Saccostrea cuccullata
TCTGATTGGCGAAACTTTAAATAGCTATAACTCATTTGGATTTCAACCAAAGAGGATGGGATTTGAAACATTATGAACTACTACAAAAAGGTATGGTCACCATGCACATGGATACACGTGCATGTACGTGCGCTGCAATCTGATTGGCTGAAACTTTAAACAGCTATAACTCCCTTGGTTTCCAACCAAACAGGATGGGATTTGGAACATAGATAGATATAATGGACTACTACAAGAAAGGTATGGTCACCATGCACATGCGCACGTGCGTGTACGTGCGCTGCAATCTAATTGCCTGAAACTTTTAACATGTATAACGCCCTTGGTTTTCAAAAATATGGGGTGGGATTTAGAACATAGATAGATGTAATGATCTTCTACAAGAAGGTATGGTCACCGTGCTCATGTATGCACGTGCGTGCACGTGAAATGAACAAAATCAAAAATACACTTGAATGAGCGTATTTTTATTACTTTTGGATTAAATACTTTAATTTTTAGTTTATCAAAATATATGGATTGTGTAGACAAAATGATATGGTCGTTACGCACAGGCATTAGCATGCGCACGCATGCAATGCTAAAATTTGAATGAACTTCGTACACTTCCAGGTAAATGTTAAAGTCTCAAAAACATAAGAGTTTGTCTTATCTAATGAAGCTTACAGGTAATATGGCACAAAAAGAGAGTTGGGGAGCGTTTGGGGAACATCTGTAACGGTCCCCGTTACAATTAGCACTAGTTAAAATTGAACCGGTCTTTTGCCGACTCCTCATATTTATGTACGAATTTCTCTTAGACAAAAATATGTCTTCTATTGATTCTTTTTGGTTCTTGTCGTTTAGCGATCAAATACGAAATAACTTTACAGCTTTCCGCATGAAGAACTACTATTCATTCTAGACTTCAATTTCTGAACTTTGAATATTATCCTTAACATCATATTTAGCTCAATGCCTATGGATTCTCTTGGCAAATTTCCACATCAGAATTAATTTTTTCCATAAAAGTGTAGCAATTAGGGATCGTATTGTTTTTAAAATTATCAATTTTGTGTCTGCATGGTCGTGTTAGAGTTATAGGAATATGTTTAAGGATATGTGATTTGATATTTTTCGTGTCATGTCGTTTGTACGTGTGTTCCAAACAAGTTGAACAGAATGGGAGTTCAAACGTCACACACCAATGGTAATATTTCTTATCTGGGTGTTGTTCACATATTTCATGCCTCTATAATGCCTCGTTATTTAAATCCAATAAGTCCATTTCTATGCTGTGCAGTTCTGTACAATGGGCATCGTAGAATATGCTGGTAGTATGCTCATTTTTTGTTAAAATCTTTTCTTTTGTTTGTGTTGTCAACGTATTCCCCATAACAAAATTACTCTACAATAGGATAAAAAATATTAACGTGCAATTTTAGTATACAGAAAATTATTTTTAGCAATAATTTTCCCTAAAGATCAATTCCATCAAGAGAATTTAAAAAGTTTTGAATTTTGAAAGATCCATGCAAACGCAAGTACATGTATGATGTTTATGAGAATAAGAGGGTTGATCAAAACGTGTGTTGAATTTTTTAACACCTTATTTTTATATTAGAGGACGCTATTAAATAAAGATTGAAAAAGTGTAGTTATTCAAGACATAAATCAATCCAAAAATATACATAACAACCCATATATCAGTTATTTTTCGTGTATGTCAACATCACATCTTAAATTTACCCGCCATGTTTACTGACCTTGACAGATTTATTTTGGGACAGCCAATGAGATTAAGGATCTATGGGGAGCGAATTTTTATGGAATTACCTTATTTTTAGCCTAAATATCGCTGTTTACGAAAAAATAAAATATGGTATGATTTTGATTTTATTTATCTATGTTTAGTGAAACTATTCATCACAATTATTTTTAAACACCGACACCTGCTTTTTAAGTTATTCTAAATTTCAAGTGCAAGTATCGGTACGTCACGCGTGAAGTGTCATGGTTATTGAGTGAAACTACAGATAAGCAGAAAGATTTATTTTACATGGTTTCCGCGTTTAACGGGCTATTGGTCGACAGTGAATAAAAATTTCGTCTTATTAGAAGTAAGTTGAATGTAAAAACTATTTCGTCTGCCGTGCATCGGCCCGTATTTAAAAAAAATATTTTGCACCATTACAGAGATGCTGTGAAATTTGTAGCCCTCTCCAGAAAACATCAATAAAATAATCGGAGAGGGCTAAGTTATTGCAGCTAATTTGAAGTCATCCAGATCTGTTCCGCATCACTTAACGGTTGCACCGTCTAACATACATGTATTCTTAAACAGTTACAAGGGATTATTAAGGATAAATTGAAAATATTCTCTATGATCACGAACCTTTGGAAGCTTTAACGAAGAGTGTTATGTCTTTATCTGTTTTAATATATAGATCTCTGTCAATGAATGCAAGACAAATGATGACTAATACTTGTCGCTAGACTTGAATTTCAAAAAATTAGTATCACATGTTATGCATGAAAAATACCCGCCCCCCCCCCCCCCTCCCTAAAAAATAATTAAAAAAATAAATCAGGTACTCAAACACACGTTTATGAATATAGAGATGGTTTTGCACTATCACATGATATTTATCAGAATAATCGAGTTTATGTTTTCAACAATGATGTCCTTGCAGTATGTGTTTAGTTAGTGTTTGTGTAATTAAGGAAAACACTGATGCTGATGTTTAATTAAACATAAATTTTTTGAAATGTTTTTTAATTCATTCAAAATCATTTGGAGTGACTGCAGTTCATTCCAACAACAAACGATGATTAGCATTCCCATGACGGGCATATTCTTAATTTTTCATTTGCTCTTTGGAAACACCAAATAGACTTCATTTATTTCCTATCAATATACGAGGGTACCAAAAAAGTTAAAAATGTATTATAGCATCATTTGTATTACAAAAACTATATTCTACAACATAGAAAACAAAAGCAATGCATATTCTACACAGGCATGGGGTAATTGAATAAAGTAATTGTAATTGAGTGTAATTAATTACATTTTTCAAAGTAATTGGAAGTAATTTGTATTTGAGCGAGCCTTCAATTACAAGTAATTGAATGTATTTAAATACATTTCAAAAAAGGTCATGTACGAGGGCCGTTCAAAAATTACGCGGACTTGTTGCACAGAAAAAATATTTGACACATAAGCGGCAAAATGTCACACATAATATAAAAGAATCTTTGCTTATATGGTCTTCAAAATTTAATATCAAAATGTGGTAAATTGGTATCAATTTTGAGTGATTTTTCAGGACATATCATTAAGTCACGGAGCAGCGAAATCTTCGACGTCACAGGCATTATAAAAAAATATGTGATGGAGCTTTCATTTTCTCAACATTTTCCCAAGGGTATCTGTACAGTTTTAGTTACGTTATATACTCAACTTCCAAACACCATTTCTTGTCAAGCTTAAAATATATTAAACAAGTAAAGAATATTCTTTTTTGTTTTACAACCAAACACTGCAGGTATTTATAAGATATTGGTGACTCTCAATCACGCATTCTTTACAGTCCGGATAAAGTTTTCGTCGATAATCTTCTTCCCGTCCCCCGCATAGCCTTTTTACACAGGTCTTACGGTCTAAAATTTCAATTTGCTATTTGTGGACGAATGTCACGAATACCCTAGTTTACTACATGTTTTATTATGGATATTTTGGGTATATGTTGGCGATATCTCAGCATTACACATAATGTAACAAAATGTGGTGCGCCGTCAATTCAGACGACGTCATTTTCACAGTCGTTTTCACGGGAATAGCATCAGAGAAAAATAACTATATTTATGTTAGTACTTCAAATATAACGTCAGAAATATAAAAACATAATAATAGAACAATTTAAAGATACATTTGAGAAAATTGTCGAAAAATATCGCGAATTATAGAAAATTAATGATCGAGTTAAATTTTGGATTCCGCATGCTTTTGCTTCAAAGTTTTTGTCGTGCTCCGTATCTCTCCACCAGCAATATCAACATACCGACAATTTTAGTAGAATATTTTTTTTTAGATACAGAAAATTTCCAAAAATTTATTGGAATCTTTAGGATACATATTTCTGTGAAATTTCATAACTATATGACGTCTGTAAGCGTAAATAATAGCACAGTCCGCGTAATTTTTGAATGGCCCTCGTATTTTCAATTACTTTTCTATTACATCTCAAATACTTTTTCTAAATGAAAGTTTATATTTGAAAAGGTGTCTCATACTGATACATAGTTTTATACTGGTGGGTTTATATTACTTATTCCTAAGTTTTATAGATCTTAGTTTTCCCTATTCTTCTCACTTGCATTAATGTTTAGATAGTTAATTTGTTTTACATCAATTAGACTAACTACATCCCCTTTTAGATTTACCTCTATTCTATTCATTTTAAGATAGAAAATAATGAATGGATTTGTGATAGATATTATTTATTTCCTTCAAAAATATGGATTTGAGAAAGTAACAAGAAAGATCTTGCCATACACCATAGTAGTGTAGCATGGGCTTGTGTTTGTACAATAATTAATTGTCTCATTTGTTTACACAGTGTGTCACACTCATTTAAGGTAAAGGTCTAATTTTGACCAGTTGTGAACCCCTCTCATACCCAAGAACAAAAACACTAAATGAAAGTACGAATTCGATCGCTATAGGAAAAATCTTATTTAAAAATATCTTTATTTTTTATAAAAATAAAACTCAAAGTAATTGAAATGTATTTAATTACATTTGTCAAAGTAATTGAAAGTAATTAATTACATTTCAAAGTAATTGACCCCAAGCCTGATTCTACATTTTCGGGCATTACCAAAGTCTTGAGAGGTTTGATGATTAAAGTGAATAAATTAGGGAGAAATGGCAAATTATTGTCAGTCATTGATGATTGCCATTTAGATACACATAGTATTTTGTTGTTGATGCATGTCAAATGGTTAAATCTCACTGAACTTAATGATGCTAGTAAAAGTATGGATATTTTAAAACGCCACAATATCAAAGGCTATAAACTCATACAATATTTACTAGTATTCATAAAACGATTTAATTCATTCCGATCCAGAATTCGCGGAGACTTTCTTCATAAATACGTACATTTGGCTTCACTTCGGACATATCCACATTCAAGAAAAGAAATGTAGTGTTCCACAGTCTAGGAACAACTGGTCAGAGGTCAGAGTTAACAAAACACGTAAACCCCGCTCGAGACGCTTCAAACGCATTAAGACAATCGCGAGGGACGGACCATACAAACTCCTGACGTCTGCCCAGTGCTCAATATATCTAGTGCTCCTCTCTCCGAATCGGAGACCTCACTTCTCTCAAAGGGGCTAAATTTCTGCCCCACGCCACATGAGGTCGATGAAAAACAAGTCAGAGAGGACATCCGAGCATTCTTCCGGAGACTTCGTCTGAAGGAGCACTTCTAGAAAAACTCCGAAGCAAATTCATACGACTCTTCCAAGCCAGATTTGCACGACCTAGAGGAACACAAACTCTATAAGCCCAAGAGTGCCTGGGAACCTACACCGGGCAAGTGCGGCGCGATTGAGTCGTATATTGATGCCGTTGAGTCAGACATAGAGAAGCTCCTTTCAATGCCAGACAAAACTCCCGACAATTTGAGTAAGGAGGAGAGATCTGCCATACAATCATTAAAAAATCGGGATGACATTGTAATTAAGAAAGCAGACAAAGGCTCTACAGTTGTAGTAATGGATAAAGAGACTTACATGGCGGAGGCCCATAAACAACTCTCAGACGAACGTTTCTATAAGAAACTGGACTCTGATCCTACTAAAGAATTCTCCACCGCCATTACCAAAACTCTTGACGATATGTTTGAGAAAAATGAGATTGGTATCAACGTCTACGAGACCTTAAATCCTATTGACTGTAGACCAGGACATTTCTATCTGCTTCCTAAAATACACAAAGAAGGCATGCCAGGTCGCCCCATAGTAAGCGCAATTGGACACCCCACGGAGAAAATTTCTGAATTCATTGATTTACATCTCCGTCCACACGTAGAAAGTTTGCCATCCTACCTTAAGGACACTACGGACTACATTAACAAGACGCCCTCTACTGGCCTCCCAGATCATACCCTCCTCGTGACTATGGACGTTACATCTTTGTACACCAATATTCCGCACGATGAGGGTATCGAAGCCTGTAGAGAAGTCTGGGATAGTAGATCCATACAAGTTCCTTCTACCGAGTCTCTTGCTAAGCTCCTTGAACATGTTCTCAAGTTCAACAACTTCATGTTTAATGGAGAACATTACCTGCAAGTTAATGGCACTGCTATGGGTACGAAAATGGCACCGTCTTATGCCAATGTCTTCACTGGCAGACTGGAACACAACTTGTTACTTCAAGCACCATTTAGGCCCCATAGCTGGTTGCGTTTCATTGACGATAAAAAGATGAAGTGGGTGGAATGTCGCGAGAGCCTCGAGGCATTCATTACGTTTGCCAAAACCTTTCATCAGTCGATCAAATTTACAGTAGACGTATCTTATTCGAAAAACGTATTCCTAGATACTACATCTACCCTGATTGATGGAGAAATCGAATTCAGTCTCCACACCAAACCCACAGACTCCCACCTATATCTTATGCCCACAAGCTGTCATCCCCCACACACTTTTAAGGGAGTGCCTAAGGGTCTAGCCACCAGAATTCGACGCATCTGTTCGTCCCCTGCCTTATATCAGGAGCAAAGTGGTCTTCTTAAGTCCCACTTATGCAAAAGAGGCTACAATGCCCGCACCGAACAAACAGCTATTATTGATGAGATGGCGGAACATGACAGGCGAAACCTATTACGCTACAAGGAAAAAGACAATAGCGACAGGGTCCATCTGGTAACCACATACCATCCCGTCCTTAAGAACCTTAGCGGTATCCTTCAATAGAACCTACCAATTCTCCATTCAAACAAACGAATGGCAGAGGTCTTTAAGGAACCTCCATTGGCTGCATACAGACGCCCAAGGAATCTAAAGGACATGGTAGTAAAAACCAGATTGGACAACCCATTACCTAACGGGGGCTTTAAAACTTGCTCTGACAGGAGATGTCTTCTTTGTAAGCACAGCACTGGCACAGACAGTTTTAACAGCCCTGTTATAGGCCGCAGCTACAAAATACTAGGGAATTTGTCCTGTCATACTGACAACTGCATTTATCTCATCAGTTGCAAAGTTTGCTCCAAACTGTATATTGGTGAAACAGGAGCTCGAGATCTCCGTAGGAGAGTCAATAACCACCGTTCGACTATTAGGACCAAAAAACTCAATGAACCCGTTGGGGAACATTTCAACCTTGAAGGTCACAAATGGGAGGACATGACAGTAGTGGTGATTGACCATAACCCAAGATGGACAGATGCTCAGAGGAATAGCAAAGAAAAGTTATGGATGCACAGATTGAAGTCATTCCGCCCAAATGGTATTAACAAATTGAATGACTTCACCAGAATGAACGTAAATTAGACCCAATTCCTGATCATACTAAACAAAATTATTCTCTCAATTTAGTGTAAACTCTACAGTTAATTTGCGCCACCAACTCTCGAACAACCACATACTATGTATTGCTTATGTATTGCTTACGCCTTTGTTAATTATTTTTTCCCGATAATAAGTCCTTAAGTATTTCAAAATTTATAATTGATCACAATTCATATGTTTAAATATCCCTACTATATGATTTTTCTTTCATTATTCTTTATTAAGTAAAGTTACGCCACTTTGAGAGAATGAAACAATGTACGATTTACTGATTGTCGTAATTAATTAGCATAATTAATTCGTTCAATTATGTAAATCGCACTTCACCCGAGTATACCCGATAGACCGGACGCATTTCATAGCGGTCCGGATTTCTTTCTTTATTAGTGTTCTTAAAAATTTCAAATTCAATATGTAATTAAGTATGTAAATATCTAGTGTTTAGTAGTTTAGTGGTAGTGCTAGTTGTTTTTGTTTCTCTTTTTCCTTTGTTCTTAAGACCTTTCAACTTTTTTCTTTGTACTGAGGAAGGGACAGAGCGTCCCAAAAACTGTTGGTCATTTTTAGTGCTTTATATAAATTCCATCCGTGACCTTGTATCTACTTGGTAGATCCGACATTTTGGATATACAGTGTTGTTGGTTTTTTAGTGCTTTATATATATATATATATATATATATATATATATATATATATATATATATATATATATATATATATATATATATATATGAAAATTATTTTAAATAAATAAAAACACGGAGAACGAGTAAAACATAAGCGCTTTCATTTCTTCTTCATGATGTTTTACAATACTCATGGTAACGTCTATTATGACGTCATAATAACTTAACGTTAACAAGTCTTTGATTGATGTCATATTTTTCCCGTACTTTCACAGAACAATGCATTAACAAAGCATACAATAACAAAGCAATAAATGTGACTCAGTAACATAATTTACATGTAAAGAAACAATTCTTTTACATTAAACTATTTAATTTAGGTTTGAAAGTCCTTATAAAATGTCTTTCTTTATCACGTCTTTCGATTGTGTTAGAGTTGTGCAGTTTATAAAATGGAAAGACAGTAAAAGTTCTATTTCCGCACACGTCTAAGTGTTCACTGACTTTGAGTTTGCGATATTGCGGTACGTTTATTTGTTGTTTGTGTACTCTGATCCTCTCCCGTAAGGTACTTCCCGTCTCGCCGATATATAGTTCCCGCAACCGGAACATGTTATAACGTATATAACATTTCTAGTTTGACATGACATGTTATTATTAACAGTAAACTGTTTCCCGTTAAAGTTGAAACTTTGTCCTTGTCGTATGTATGGGCAGGTACCACAACGCGAATCCTGGCACTTGGTCACATGAAATTCTGTCGTTTCTTTAAAAGAGGACTTTGTGAGAATTCGTCTGAGGTTCTTCGGCTGCCTCCTACTGTTTATGAATTTCCGATTTTTGAATATTTTAGACATAGTTTCGTCGGTTTTCAAAACGTCGTTGAGTTGGTAAACAATCGGTGCAACGTTTGTATTCTGGGGATTATGGGTCGTTACTAAAGGCAAGATCCTGGAATCCGTCTTGTTTTGTTGCACAGGGTTGAGGAGGTCCTCTCTGTTTAATTCCATGGCTTTTTTAATAGCATTATCAATAATTTTTTCGGGATAACTTTGTTTCCGTAGATACTCTTTAAGCTCTTGTAGTCTTTGTATTTTGGTTGTTTCCTTATTTACGATGGTGCATATTCTCCTTGCTAAATTATAAGGGATGGCTCTTTTCGTATGCCGTGGATGGCACGAATTAAAATGAAGATACTGATGCGTGTCTGTTGGCTTGTAATAGATATCTGTCAAAATGACATCGTTTTCCTTTACATATGCCACATTAACATTAGGATACTTAGAAGAAAAAATGTATAAGAAAGTGGAAGAGCAGTTCAACGAAGAGGTGAAACTTTATATTACTAACAACTGGAAAAGATATCTGGACGACTGTTTTATTGTTTGGAAATACAGTAACAACGAATTATCTACCTTTAAAACATTACTGAATGAACTGAATGAACTTAATCCTGATATAAGATTTACAGCGGAAGAAAGTACAGATAGAATTCCATTTCTGGATATCATGGTGATTAAGGAAAACGATGTCATTTTGACAGATATCTATTACAAGCCAACAGACACGCATCAGTATCTTCATTTTAATTCGTGCCATCCACGGCATACGAAAAGAGCCATCCCTTATAATTTAGCAAGGAGAATATGCACCATCGTAAATAAGGAAACAACCAAAATACAAAGACTACAAGAGCTGAAAGAGTATCTACGGAAACAAAGTTATCCCGAAAAAAATATTGATAATGCTATTAAAAAAGCCATGGAATTAAACAGAGAGGACCTCCTCAACCCTGTGCAACAAAACAAGACGGATTCCAGGATCTTGCCTTTAGTAACGACCCATAATCCCCAGAATACAAACGTTGCACCGATTGTTTACCAACTCAACGACGTTTTGAAAACCGACGAAACTATGTCTAAAATATTCAAAAATCGGAAATTCATAAACAGTAGGAGGCAGCCGAAGAACCTCAGACGAATTCTCACAAAGTCCTCTTTTAAAGAAACGACAGAATTTCATGTGACCAAGTGCCAGGATTCGCGTTGTGGTACCTGCCCATACATACGACAAGGACAAAGTTTCAACTTTAACGGGAAACAGTTTACTATTAATAATAACATGTCATGTCAAACTAGAAATGTTATATACGTTATAACATGTTCCGATTGCGGGGAACTATATATCGGCGAGACTGGAAGTACCTTACGGGAAAGGATCAGAGTACACAAACAACAAATAAACGTACCGCAATATCGCAAACTCAAAGTCAGTTAACACTTAGACGTGTGCGGAAATAGAACTTTACTGTCTTTCCATTTTATAAACTGCACAACTCTAACACAATCGAAAGACGTGATAAAGAAAGACATTTTATAAGGACTTTCAAACCTAAATTAAATAGTTTAATGTAAAAGAATTGTTTCTTTACATGTAAATTATGTTACTGAGTCACATTTATTGCTTTGTTATTGTATGCTTTGTTAATGCATTGTTCTGTGAAAGTACGGGAAAAATATGACGTCAATCAAAGACTTGTTAACGTTAAGTTATTATGACGTCATAATAGACGTTACCATGAGTATTGTAAAACATCATGAAGAAGAAATGAAAGCGCTTATGTTTTACTCGTTCTCCGTGTTTTTATTTATTTAAAATAATTTTCATATTTATCACCGACCACTGTGATTTTTCTTGGATTTATATATATATATATATATATATATATATATATATATATATATATATATATATATATATATATATATATATATATATACGAGTACCAGTGCATTATCTGTTCGAACTCCATTACAAACAGTTTTTAAAATGCCATATTTTTGTGTTCAGTAGCATCTAATGCAAGATCTTAATTTGTGATCATTGTTTCTTTAATGTGTAAGAAACACCGCGGAAAGAGGCTTCATAAATTTTCTTTACATATGAACGATATCTTAGGAAAATCAAAATACTGTTTCCTTGTTACTCTACATCATTTAGGAAGAATATAAATATTAAATATTTAATATTTAATAACATTAATACTCTTTGACGAATTCTTGGAACAGACTTTCATTAAAAATAAATCAATTAAAAGTGTTTCCTATCCACACTCATTAAAGTCATGATAAAAAAATAATACGCAAATTTCCCCCAAATCAGTTGATTTAAAAAAAGAGGGTTAAATCAATTTGTATCAATAAATCATTAAACTCCCGGGGCCCGTTCCATCAAAGACCGTACCCCCAGTCGAAGCATTACGCATTAAAGAGCTATATTTACCCCTGATTACATTTAAACCAAAATGTTAATATGGAACCGGCCATAGCTGCCTTATGTGGCTATTTCATGAGAAAAAGGTGCCTTATTATATTATGCTGTGGTTATTTTATATGAAGATGTGCTCTATTATATTATGCTGTTTTTTTTACATGAAGATGGTGCTCTATTACTATATGCTGTGGTTATTTCATATGAAGATGATTAATATGTTACTAATTTATAAGTTTTTTAATATTTACTTTGAAGATGGTCACTTTTAAAAAAATTTAAAGACTGATTTAAACAGTTATTTTCTCAAAATTTTGAAAGTATAAAAATTAAAATCTATTTAATACGCCACTGCTGGTTCCCGCTCTTTTTTTCTATGGACGCTTTGTTTTGGTCAGAATGGTGTATTTTGTGTATTATGTTTTTTTGTAGCTGTGTCTGAATAAAGTTGATACCATCATAAGAAATTACTAAAATTAGTACGTTTAAAAAATGCCATATTACTGTCTATAAAAAAAATTGAAGGTACGACAGTTGCAATTTTCGATAATACAGGGTGCCTGGCTTGGTTCACTCTTGATTTTAATCAATTTCTACCTTTTACCTACCGGTTTCGGGCAGAGTTTTGGGTGAAATCTATATTTAAAAATGATTAAATAACGTCAAATTTTTGAGGTTTGGGGAAAAATTTTGGTTTGTGGGGATTTGATTTTGTGGTTGGTATTTAAAATGTTTAGTAGTAATGTATATGGTATTTTACATTTCGTGATCGTCATGAATTTGAGGGTCTCTTTCTACCTCGAAAACAACGAAAATTAAACTCCCATGAAAATGATTTACAGTACTATCAAGAGTATCAAGAGGTGGGGTGAACACCCATTTGGGGATGTGTTTGATTGGAGTAATAATGTATTGAATATTTAAATGAATTTCTTGTGAGTAGAAAAGATCTGTCTTATAAGATATTTCTTATTGTCTAATAAGATATTTCTTAGGCCACCATTTCTTAAGTTTTGACTATCCTGCATTCATACACATTGGATTGTTATTTTGTATGTATAAAGTATTATAATGAAGGATATGGAGAAGCGAACATCCCCTGTCGAGAGGTCAGAAACCTCGCCAAACTTGTTCTCTCTAGATATTCTGGATAATTTGTTGCGTTTGATTTCTGTTCTTGGTATAGAGAACGTTTTGGGTTTACTGCATAATATATTATTTCATTAGGTAGAGAATAGAAAAACGTGTTAAATATGCAATGATACATTTTTAAGAATAAAATTGTGTTTATTTGATTTTAAACTGTTTACGTATCAGAAGTATTCTGATAGATTACCTTTGAAATTGTTTGACTACCTTCTCAGGAACCTGCTAGCATTAATTCTGTTTTTGCTATATGATCCGATCTGTAAAATTTGAGATTTATCACCATAAGTGAGGCTCTGTAACTCTTTAATTCCTCTTTGGTGAGAGTTTTTTCTGGCAGTGAGAGGATTTGGCCGTCCTTGTCAATCATGTGAACTCATGACAATATCAGTCTAATTTTTGTTTTATTGTCCACAGAAAGCTTTTTGATGTTGTAATTCTTGTCTTGAGCTAATCGGTAACATTCCCCGAGTGTACTCCTCAAACACTATTTATATCTGTGACACGATGGAATGTGCTACCTGTTTGATATGTCAGAATGAGATTCTCTTTATCACTGACCCAGATGAGGTTTTACGTTGCTCTAGAAATATGATTACATTTATTGACACCCGTTACTGTAATGTACTGCTTGCTTCCAGATGTGAACACAATTTTCCGCAGTTGTTCATTTTTCAATTCTGTCCTTCTTTTAGTCTTATTTATTTAATTGAATATCTCCAAATAACCTTATCACATCTTTCAAATTGATTTTTGTCACTCGGGTATTAAGTCAAGGTATTACAAACAATCCTTTTAAGGGCCACAAGTGTTCTCTTAGAAATTGATAAGAATTGAACCGGTCTTTTGCCGACTCCTCATATTTATGTTCGAATTTCTTTTAGACAAAAATATGTCTTCTATTGATTCTTTTTTGTTCTTGTCGTTTAGCGATCAAATACGAAATAACTTTAAAGCTTTACTCATGACGAACTACTATTCATTCCAGACTTCAATTTCTGAACTTTGAATATTATCCTTAACATCATATTTAGCTCAATGTCTATGGATTCTCCTCGGCAAATTTCCACATCAGAATTAATTTTTTCCATAAAAGTGTAGCAATTAGGGATCGTATTGTTTTTAAAATTATCAATTTTGTGTCTGCATGGTCGTGTTAGAGTTATAGGAATATGTTTAAGGATATGTGATTTGATATTTTTCGTGTCATGTCGTTTGTACGTGTGTTCCAAACAAGTTGAACAGAATGGGAGTTCAAACGTCACACACCAATGGTAATATTTCTTATCTGGGTGTTGTTCACATATTTCATGCCTATATAATGCCTCGGTATTTAAATCCAATAAGTCCATTTCTATGCTGTGCAGTTCTGTACAATGGGCATCGTAGAATATGCTGGTAGTATGCTTTTTTTGTTAAAATCTTTTCTTTTGTTTGTGTTGTCAACGTATTCCCCATAACAAAATTACTCTACAATAGGAAAAAAATATTAACGTGCAATTTTAAGTATCAAGTATACAGAAAATTATTTTTAGCAATAATTTTCCCTAAAGATCAATTCCATCAAGAGAATTTAAAAAGTTTTGAATGTTGAAAGATCCATGCAAACGTTAGTACATGTATGATGTTTATGAGAATACGAGGGTTGATCAAAACGTGTGTTGAATTTTTTTAACACATTATTTTTATGGCAGAGGACGCTATTAAGTAAAGATTACCAATGAAAATATATACATATTGCACACTTGCTGAACGTTTTAAATAAAAAAGTATTTCTAATATCAATGATAGTAACACTTTGGCAGTTGAAATACAGTAGACACGGGTGTTTAAATATGCGGAATAGACATTTACTTGTTATTTAACATTGCAATTCTTAATACTAAAAGTAATTAAAAAACGCGATAAGTGAATTTTAATACTAAAAGTAGTTAAAAAACGCGATCAGTGACATATTAAACAAAAATTATGTCATTATCATGATTGTATGAACTTTTATACGCCTTATTATGAGAGTTTTATATTATTTTAATGAAAATATTGTTCATCATTCGGTGATTACTTGTTCATCATCACATCCTGAGACAACCCGACATTCTGTCAAGTGATACTTTTTATGAAAATCTCGGACAACACTCTGACCTAAACGCATATACTACTGATACACGCAGGACAAAAATGTTGAACAAGCAACTAGTTTTCCACTAGAGTGAGAAATTTGAGGAACGTTAAAAGTTCAGGTCTTTTGGAGGGTCATTTTTTCCTAGCAGACAAATTAAGCGTTCATTAACAGAATTTGAGAACATGCACCATGTCTTTCCTTTCTGTGTTTTATCCCTTCCTCTGATACACATTTTCCCTCCAATATAAACCTTTTCCACCTCAGTTCTTCTTTCCCCTCTTTCCAGAACCCTAATGGCTCCTAATACTTTTGTTTGGCGACTAATTTTTTATAATTCCAAAAATTGGCGATTACTAATATTTAAAATTGACTTGGCCATCGTCAAAGTCCAAAACTATGAATATTTTCAATATTTTTTCTCAAGTTTAAATACTAGCAAATGTCCTAGTACTCACAGGTACCCAGTGCATCTTATCTTAATTGACACCTTCAAATTTGCCTTGTGATTAAAACTTTTCATTGGCGACTTAACCTTTTGTGATAAGGAATCAACTCGCGCCTAAATTTTAGAAGTCACTAAAATACCTACCTCCATCCCCCTTATCTCATTTCCATTTTATTGTACGCCCCCTTCTTCACATACTGAATTGTGAATTTGCTCCACCGATAATGTAATAACCATGATTATATTTATACAACTCTTGATCAAGAGTAAAAAAAACTTAAACCTTAAAAGTACATGTATATGATATTGAGATATTAGAGGGGTTAACATACATATATAACTACCAGTATTATTATAATGAAGCGACAATAAGCCCTAATAAAAGGTACATTTTTTCTTAATAACAATTTTTAAATAAAATACTTACCTAGCCTTCCAACTTGGATTTTCTGATATCTACAGATGCTTTTAAAGTCCGTTGATGTCTACGTGATCCATGCCTGGTTAAGATAATGGAGGCAGCTAGTGATTAATTTGTTACTAAAATTAGAATTTGTAAATTTCAATTGCATTTTACGTGCAAAATCAACGTTAAGCAGAAAGAGCTTGTATTGATTTTAATTGTCGTATAACTACACTCCAGAAAAGCATTGTCTTTGTTCTCTTATGCTTAATTCTTCGTTATTTAAGAAGTCATGGTTCGCAGAGCTTTCCTTTTCATTCTGGAGTAGAACTTGAGCATCTCTTTTTACTACATATATGTAGAAGTAACTTTAAAATCCAAAAAAATAATGCTTCTTCTAAATAAATGGGATGTATTGAAAAGGGCAAATAACGCATTTTTGCTATTGAAAATATTTATAAAGAACGAGTGCACTTTAGTACCTCATTTGGAACCTTTTCGGATACCCATTTTAACCTTTACGTTTCAATATACATGTATCGCTTGATCAGTCTATGATTATTGTGCAAGCATATGCTTTTATTATTCATGTTTTGAAATTTTTGTCATACATATTTCTATAATTACAGATAATGCCATTGAAAAGATCATGTATAAGCCTTTTATTCTGGAAATTTGAACAGGACCAATATCGAATTTAAGATAGCGGCAAACAGGCGGAGACATTTAAACCACATGAATGTGGAATGCAAACAATAGCACGTTTGATTTTTTTTTTTTCGCAATCAGATGCTACACTATGAATTTAAATAGTGAGGAGAGAGATTCTATAGTTTCATGGTGCACAAATAGTAAATGATTCTAGTGTTTAGGGATGGAGTAGATGTATCGCCCTGCAGACCATAATACTGAGGCGACATGAGCTTATATGTACTAATCTCACTACCAATACCAGAATTTTTCAAAACTCTCCTAACAAAAAATACACCGTAAAATAAGAGAAATATAATCTTCGATCCTTATAAAAATTTGCGCAAAAATCTTCCTTAGTTAGAAGTTGTAAGTATGATAGATACTGTCCTAATAGAAACTTCAGATAAAGAATATTTATGGAGATAACGAATAGTATTCAATATTAAAGTCCATAAAACATTTATAAAAACATGAGCAGAGCAAACACGGACCTCCAAAACATCAAAGTTGGGTTAAGTCATGTAGGAGTGAACTTCCCCTGTCGACCGGTCACGCCTGTTCCTTGTCATGGTCAGGAAATAACAGAAAAATCAGTGTATAAATACATGTACGAGGGGTTATCAAAAAGCTCGTAGACAGGCGCTATAAAATTAATACTATGCTAGCTGGGTTATTGAAATTTATTGTCGACTTTAATATAACAAAGTTGAAGTGATTCTGAAAATTTCAACTCTGTACTATGCAAAACAAAATATTTTTCGTAAAATAAATAATACAAGGTGTGGTAACCCGGCGCTGTTGTCGGTTCAGTATTTTGACGTCGTGCAACGTCACCACGTCATGACTTTTCAAAGTACTCTCCACCTGCGACAATACACTTTTCATGGCGATGTACCCAGGAGTGAAATATTGACTGATACCAGTCCTCTTGATAAGATCCAATTGTCTGATTTACTGCTGACTTAAGCTCCGTGATGTCATGAAATTTTCTCCCTCGTAAATCGCTTTTCAGTCTTGGAAAGAGCGCGAAGTCACAAGGTGCGAGATCCGGTGAGTATGGTGGGTGGGGCAGAATTTCGGCTCCTAGCTGTAACTTGATTGTGAGTACAGTCTCTGTTGATGTATGCGATGGAGCATTGTCATGATGTATAAGAATTTTTTCCCGATTTGTGTAAAATTCAGGCCTTTTTTCCTAAGGGCATTAACTATATCCTTTGATAAAACCTAGAAATATAAAATCAGCAGTGCAATTGCGCATTAATATTAAAAAAAAAAATAAATGTTAATGATCAAAATATTCATTCGGTTTTATAATGGTATAACCAATATTTCAATTTATTGTATTACTTATTACTTTTATTGGGTATGTGTGAATTTAATAAAAGTTAGGGCTACAGTACATCATATTTCTTTTTATGCAATAAAATTATTTCTAACCTTTGAGTAATATTTTGCATTAACTGATCTTCCTTTAGGCACAACATGACATAAAATAACTCCACATGAGTAAAAAAAAATAAACATGTGCTTTTCACAGGATTGACAGACTCTGGGCTTTTTGGGAGGGGATGGATTAGACCTAATCCACTGCATTGACATTTGTTTACTTTCTTGGTCAAAACTGGATCTCCACGTTTCCTCTACAGTTATGATTCGGTCCAAGAAGTTTTGTTGATCATTGCGAAATCGGCACAGAAATTTTTTTGATTCTTCAACTCTTCTGACTTTTTCAGAATCTTTTAAGAGTCTTGGCACCCATCTTGCACACACCCGGGACATTTTCAAATCTTTGTGTACAATGTTGTGTATGGATCCATATGAGATACAAAGATCTTCACTCAACTGTGTTAATGTAATCCGTCTATCCGAGTTTAAGATTTCCCTCACGCGATGAACGTTATTTTCAGTGGTGACAAGTTTTGGGCATCTGACTCGCAAATCGTCTTGACATTAGTCTCTACCGTTTCGAAATCGTTTATGCCACTTAAAAACAAGTGATCTTGATACGTTTTTACTTTCCCCTGCCTGATTAAACATTTCCATGGTCTCTGTTGGAGTTTTACCAAGTTGAACACAAAACTTTATAATATTCCGGGAAAAAATCTTTCCCCTCCGGCGTCATTTTTCACTTTAACAATTTTGAACAAATTTAATAAAAATGGCTATTAAATTCCATAGAATATACAAAATGACGTAAAATTTTAAAATATTACGTCACAATTGTATGAAGTCATATTGTGAAAATTACGGGAAAGTTTGAAAAGAAATAGTCATTATTTTTCAATTTATTTTTTAAACTTTAAGATCAGAAATTGTCATATTTTGAGGTTGCGCCGACTAGACAAACCATCGCATATGTTATAGCATGTAAATGTTTTAAAAATGATAATTAAAATATAAAATCTTCATTGTATATAGGGAAAATGTATATTTAGTTACACTCCAAATTTCATTGAAGTACCTTTAAGGACAGACGAGACGTTCCTTAAAACTAGATAAATTTTTCTAAGAGTTTGTCATTGAAGTATTGCTACTTAAACATGTTTACTCACAAAAATTTGAGGTACCTTACCAGGCATTTCTGCAAGATACCAGGGGTAGTTTTTCTTATATAATCCTTTGGGGAAGAAAAATAAAATTCCAATTTCAAATGTTTAAGTGCTTGGATTTTTTAAAAATGTTTAGAAGCTGGTTTAGAAATCAGAATGTAATTAAGATTTTGAATATTTTTCATACTTACGAAGATATACCAAACAGATTTTTAGGAACGTCTCGTCTTCGCTTAACGGTATTAATTTTATAGCACCAGTCCACAGACTTTTTGATTACCCCTCGTAATTGACAAACAATTGGTATGATAAACGTCAGTCAGCATTTGACTCAATGATAAAATGTATTTGCTGACAAAGTCGTTGTATCGACCATAGAACTTACAAAATGATGACTTTAAAAAAGACTGCTGAGATTCTTGATTCATAAACTTGCTTGTCAATAATTTACTTAGTTTTATAAATTATTCATAAGTAGAGCATGCTCTTGCGTATCGAATCAACTGAGATATATACTCCGTGTGCAGGTGATGAAGGTATATTGCTGCATAAGTAAGGGAAGTGGACGATAGAAAAGTTAAAGCCATCAAGTTTATCATGTATATAGCTTGGTTGCTAGATTACCATTAACGTCTTTTTCAAGTAAAATATCCAAGTATGAAACAGATTTGTTAGGCTCTGTGTTATCATTTATATCAAGCTCACCAGGATATGTCGTTTCGACGTAGGAATGGAAATTACCATTGTTAAATGACAATACGTCGTCGATATATCTAATTGTCGATTTGAAGGTTAAAATAAGTGTTTTCTCCTTTTTACGCATAAGATTTTGCACAAATTCTGCTTCATGTGAATATAAAAATAGGTCTGTTAATAAAGAAACAAAATTTGTACCCATGAGAATTCTAATATATTGTTTGAATACATGGTCTGCAAAAACCACACAGATATTCAGAAACTCAAGCATCTCTTTGATGTCAACCTCAGAGTACTTTTATGTACAACCAAAATGTGTTATAACAAAATAATTTTGAAATGATCAGTGACGAGGTAAGCAAATTTACGAATTCCGTTTTAACTGAAAAAGCAGTTGACAATAATATCAAAAAGTCTGGACTTTAATTTATCGTGGGGAATGGTAGTTCATAAGGTCGAAAAGTCGTAATGTTTTAAGCTGTTAATTTTTGTGAAATCTTGTGATTTCAAATTGTTCAAAAGTTGAGTTCCAATCTAGTTCACTACACTTCTTGAATATATTGTTGCACACAATGAAATGCTCAACAGCTGCTTTATTAAAGCGTTGGCGTATCGAACCGTGGAATGTCAATTGAGTAAAGTGATTATAATATCAATCGTTGAGACTCGGAGACCTGTTCATTTAGTAGCTAACTTGACAGTTCTTTGGAGACTTTTTAAAAAAAAATTAGATATGAGCCGCAACTTGGCTAGCTGCAGATCTGTAGCGTTATGGTTTTACATAATTGTCTTTGATCATAACGCTACAGATCCCGTAATGCAAAAAAGGTGCAATTTACGGCGCAATATTTTTTGCGCACTTTTAGGGAGAATTTCTCCACTTTCTAGCATTGGTCAGTCAGCTACCTTTCACTCCCTAATTCTAGACACATCCTGTAGCCACTGGCCACCTCCCAACCATTTATATTTGTGTCTACAAGCAATAATTTCTCTTGGAGAGAATTTTCAGCACTCTAACAAATAATTTTAATCAAGCGCGAGTTCATTACTTGTAGAGTTGACTACTGTAAACCAACTTTTATTCGCGTGCGAGAAATTTTCGCAAGGTTTGCGAGAGCCTCGTCATCGCGAATATTTCTCGCCGCGAACGGGTCCTTAAAGACTCTTTTTGTATTAAAAACTGTTCCATATAAGCTTGATTGCGAAAATAAATCGTCGCAATCTAGTTTACTCTCGGTAAATGGCGAAATAAAGTCGTCGCGAATGAAAGTTGGTTTACAGCATATATAAAGGGTTAGGAGATGTATAAAATATACAGATTAATTAAATGATGTGCCTAGAATTAGAGAATAAAGGGTAGTTAATTGACCGATGCTGGAAAGTGGAGAAATTCTCCCCCAAAGTGCGCAAAAAATATTGCACCGTAAATTGCACCTTTTTTGCATTACGGTATCTGTAGCGTCTTGGTCAAAAACAAATATATAAAAGATGTTTTTTAAAATTTTGTTTTTAAGGGGCAATATCCCTCTGCTCCAAATTTCACGAATTTTTTTTAAAAATCCAGACATTGATTTTCAGCAACAACTATAGCATTTAATTCAAATGGAAAATAGTTTGAAGTATGAAGCGTTGCTTACTTTTCCAGAAATGAATAATATGTCAAATCATGATGTGAAGAAAATTTGAGATGGTTAATAGAAAGATTAATTATTTTTTATCTCACAATTAAATTAGAAATATGAGGTATATATATAAAAAAAAATTTACTCTCATACCTATCTAATTCCCATTAGAAAACATGCTGAAGCGCTACTTTTTAAATCACAATTACAAATTTTTCTGTGCATGTAAAATAACACGCATCCATAATCAAGAGTTATCGTTCCATTGTCGTCCTTGAAAATATTTTTTAATGAAACAAAATATTAATTAAATGTTTCAAAACAATATTGCATCTGAAATTTCTGTACAATTAAAAGAATTATACTTTAAGAGATAGAGATTTCTCAATTTACACTGTTTAAAGGAACTGAGTATAAATGTTTTAAGTAAATTATTATAAATCATTAATGTACATACTAGCAATAGAAACTATAATTAAAATCAACATTTGTACCATAGAATAAGTTTGATTGAGTTGACCATAAAATGGTTCCCATGAATGAAATTTGTAAACTCTGACATGACAATTCACTGAATTTCATGACAAAATGTCTGAAGAAAGTTATCTCTCCTATCAGAAGAGTTATCTCTCTTATCAGAGGGATATTCCACCTTAATTGGTCGTCAGTCCATAAAATTAAAACTAACTAAATATAAATAAGTGACAAATGTAGACAAGCAGTTATTTCATAGTTAAATATTATCACAGTTTGTCAGTGCATTTTCTGGAAATAAGGGTGCCCCAATTAACTCTGAGTTATATTTTTTATACTCTTGATTTTAGATACAAGAACGGAAACAAGGGCCAATTTCACTGGAATATATCGTGTTGACATATGAATGGAAATTACTATTGATGATAATTGATACAATGTCGTCATCAGTATATGTGAAAGTTATGTCGAAAACCTTATCAAATATTTTTGAAGTTTCTATATAAAACATGCTCTATAAGAATATAAAATATGTATACTAACAAAGGGACATCCATGGGATATGGATTCTAAAAGTTTGTTGGAACACATGGTCTCACAGATAACATATATGTTGTCACTGAGAATATCCAATATGTATATAACAAGAGCCCAAGGGCCACATCGCTCACCTGAACAAGCTAGGAAAATGCACAAATCGGATAAGAATTGAAAAGTTTATTAGTTTTTCATATATTTTCCTATATAAGACTTTGATCGGCCATTGTGGCCCCACCCTACCCCCGAGGGACATAATTTGATCAAAGGTGAATGTACACTCTCTGAGAATGTTTCTACATGAGTGTCATCTTCCCTGTCCCCAGCAATGGATCTTGAGAAGATTTTTAAGGATTTTTCCTATATATTCCCATGTAAAACTTTGAACGGCCATTTTGGCCCAACACTTTCCCCGGGAGTCAAGATTTGAACAAAACCTGAGGATGATTCCACATGGGTTTTATCTTTCCTGGTCCAGAGGCTCTTGAGAATAATATTTATTAAAAATGCCATTAATCTTTCACTAATTCATAATTATCTCAACTTGGAGGAGGGCGTGACCCTTCATTTAAACAAACTTAAATTCCCTTCACACAAGGATACTTTGTGGGAAGTTTGGTTTAGATTGGCCTAGTGGTTCTCGAGAAGAAGATAAAAATGTGAAAAGTTTACAACATCAACGACAACAACGCTAACGACGACAGACAACGGACAAATTTGGTCAAAAAAGCTCACTTGAGCCTTTGGATCAGGTGAGCTAAAAAGGAACGGCACTCGCCAACTTGGATTTCAGGGGGTGCCTTGGTTCACATTTGATTTAACTTGGTAGAGAGGAAGTTTTGGATTTACTGCATGTTTTGTACGGAAGTTTAATTTGGCAGATATTTGAAAGGCGTTATTCAATCATTTTAGACGCTACATGTATTATATATCTCAACCGACACCGGTAAGTAGTTATTGATTTAAATCAAGTGTAAAACCGAGGCACACCCTGAAATCCAAGATGGCGAGTGTCGCTCCTTTACTCTTTTTATATACAGTAAATATCACATTTTTAAAACGTGCTAACTTCAGCGAATTTTCATTTTTATTTTAATGAGGGTACTCAGATAAATACATAATACACAATACACACCATCCTTACGCGGGTTATGTATTTTTTCTGCAACAGCTGTTTCCGTATATTCCAGTAACGACAAACAAAGAAAGCATTTTATTGTTTAATTAAATGCCAGATGGCTAGAGTCAATGCGTTTATGACTGCAGAGAAATAATATTCCTTGAATCAAAAATAAGCTAATTCAAGCATTTTTTTTAATTAATAGGGGAAAGATTAACATCCTTCTTGGACACATTAATTTTGAACTTTTAAAAAAGTTGGAATTAAAATCAAGTAAATATACAACCTTTGCAGCTAAGTTTTTAATTAAAGATCAATTTACCCAGTTTACTGCTTTTAATAATTAATTCCTTCTTTATATTTTGAATTCCTGACTTCTAAAACACTTAAATCATAAGAATGTGAAAATACATGTCCTTGTTTACATTCATACTCAAAATGAAATCCAAAACACTAAATTGGCACATTTGCACGACTTGATTCCGACATGAAAATGTTTACTCTTAGAACCAATGTGTCCCAAACACGTCATAAAAGTGAGGATTGTGGGAAATATTAAGCAAGCGAGATAGCTTTATCTCCGAACATGGCAGCTCCCAGCAGTCAGTTCACATATAACTTTGGTGTCTTATTACTTTATAATTAAGTAAAACAAATGGCAATATGAGGTAAAATTCATTAATGATCATTCAAAGAATGAATTATCAAAGATTTATTCTAGACCCGACATTTCTTTTGAAGAACAAAGACAGTATCAGGTGAAATGGAGTTGAACTAGAGTAGTCGAAAAATTAGTAAAAACATCAAAGTGAAATAAGTATCAATGCGCCATGCATGTACGAACGCGTATTTTTTCCCCTTCATATTAATACGATATTGTACAAGAATAAGAAAACGTAAAGTTGAGTTCATATTTAGATTGTTAAGAGATTGTTCAAGAACTATGCATGCAAGAATGTGGCCCTATGGAGAATTGATATAAACGAGAATTGATATCAATATTAATCTTTTCCGCAGCTGGTAAAAATACATTTGGAATTTATCAAATCTAATTTTAGTAACAATTGACGTGGTGTAACCTGCATTCAGCAGCGCCATTTCTACATAATCAAGATGCTCGTACATGTAAGATATCAGGAATTCAAAACATGCAGGAAAGCGAAGTTAGTTCCTTTTTGTAGTTTAGATTAAAAATAGTTATGAAAATGAACTTTTATGTGAATTGATGTCACTATACATTATGATTATTAGATATATGAATTGAGATCCTTCTAAAATGCACATTTATTTTAATTTGACACTGGCATATTTATTGAATAGTTTAATTATTTTGATAATCTTTTGGTTTCTTAAGGTCAAGATCTAGTAAATAACTTGAGCCTACTTTTTCGGTGCTAGATCCATTATGACGTCATAATCAATTTCAACTTATGTAGAAAATAGGGTATTTTCATGAAATCATATGAAAAGTAAACCGGATACCTATATTAAATTTGATATTGATTTAAAGAAGAGGCCATGAACATACTAATTACCGTTTTCGGAGAGACTGTAGGCAATCTGGATACATTTCCGTTGTCGAATATGAGAAAAACTCCCATATACATGACTGGTTTTCTTAATTCTTCATTGAAAATGATAGTTTGAAACACAGTTTTTCACCTTGTTTACCTACAAATTATGCCCCGAAACACCTTATTTGATAACGCTAGAGTTGTAAAGAAAGCATCAATAAAGGAATTCATTTCTCAAGTTTGATAAAT
>NW_026924964.1:0-7500 GCF_032062105.1 Saccostrea cuccullata
TTGTCACATGAGTAAAACTCATTCAAATTATCGATGAGTTGAATTTATTAATTGGCATTCATGATTAGGGCTCAAAGTCGCTGTGAGAAATAAAACTCCTTTGTTTTCATTTGCAGTTTACCCATTGGCTTATTTTATCACGTGACCTTGAACTGGCATATACTTTGGTGGCCTTCGTTAGCGTCGGTTTGAGATTGATTTCATCAGGCAGCAAAGATGGTAGGAAATCTTTAAATATCAGTAAAAATTTAAACCATCGAGTTAATATCTGTAAAGAATTGTTTTGAATACGAGTTTTGGCGTAAACTGTGAGATTTTCAGGTGGAAATTTATCCAGTGTAATGTTTATTTTTAGGCAGGAGGTAAAGCAGGTAAAGATTCCGGAAAAGCGAAGGCCAAGGCAGTTTCTCGTTCGGCTAGGGCAGGATTGCAGGTCTGTACACACACTTGTATATTTTATTCAGATCGTATTCATAACAAAGTTTTAATTGCATTTTATTTTTCTGTCAAATTATCATTAATTTTGCACATTTTTTGCAGTTCCCCGTGGGACGTATTCATAGACATTTGAAAAACAGAACTACAAGTCACGGACGTGTGGGAGCCACAGCTGCAGTCTACAGTGCTGCTATCCTCGAGTATCTTACAGCTGAGGTACGTCCAATGCACGAAATTTCTGTCTTCTTACTAATTTTGTTAACTGTGTCTCTACTGCAATATTTTGGTTTTGGGGTGGCCCACTTTCAAAGGTTTGAAACATTTAAAGCAATCGCCCGAATGTGCTAGGACCAAGTACATAATGTGCATTAAATGTGCATTTATCAGGTTAACTCAGAAAGAGCAGCTGTTTCATTCAATTATTTCAAGAAATTCGAGTTTTATGTCTTTGTTTACACTTTCAGTTTTCGCGGTTAAAATCCAATATGGCGGATGCACTATTATTGTTATGCATTGAGCGCCAAGTTACTCAAGCAGAAACAACTAATAAACAGTTTGAACTTAAATTTATTCTTCCATTTTGATGAGGACCAATATCTGTTGTCAAGATTGCTATGTGTCCACAGGACATTTATTGATGGCGAAATTTTATTTTTCCAAAGTTATTAAACATTACCCAGTAGACTTTGACAGTTAAAGTTTAGTTGTTAGGTTGAATTCAAAAGAAATTATTTTCTATTTGTGAATTCTTTAATGATTTTTAAAATTTTGGAGAATAAAATTTCTACAACAATTGGTATGAGTACTTGGTTTTTATCTAAAAACATGTCAATTTTCTTTTTGTATTTTCATCTTCATATATTTGATGATAAATCTTAGCATTAAAAAAAGAGTAATGCACTGATTGACTTCATTCTCAAAATAGAAGAATTCACACCCCTCAAAAACTGTCTTTAAAATTTGAAATAACATGGGATATTAAGACAGTAAGAAGGGGTCTAAGGTTCCTCCCCTAAGGTAGTTAAGGGGGAAAACTAGGGCAGAGCATACATCTTTATGGGAGGGGGGGATTCCCCTGCCCCAAAGGTTTTAGGGACACCCAGACTAGATTTGAGTTGCTTGTTGACAAACATATTAACAGTATATAGATAGTTTTCGATAGGCCTGAATTTAGCGAAAGTTACCTCCTGTTGGCCGCCATATTGGAGTTCGACTCAGTGATTTTCCCTCTTTGTCTTACCAAGTTTAAGAAAATATAGCAGAAATATTTGGTGGAAAATCTTTATTAAATATTTTTTTTTAAATAAAGGAGGCTTCCAAAAATTTATATACTTCAGAAAAATAATGATTTCTAATTCAAAATAGCAAATATAAGAATTTTAAATTGGTTGAACAATGAAGGAATATGAGCATTTGGACCTCCAGTATGGCGGCCAACGGGAAGTAACTCTTGGTCAATCGAAAACTATCTATATGTATAGTAGGGATGGGTATCGCCAAAAAGTTCGTATCGCGATATATCACAATTTTTTCCTGCAATATCACGATAATATCAGGATATTTTTAAAAGCAGTTTTTACAATGATTTTACATGAAAAGTCATTTTTCTTAAAAAATATGCTAGAAAAACAAAAGTTTACTTTCTTGAAATTTTTATGCATATAAAATCAATTATGTTTGGACGGTAAGATGCCGTTCTTTTCACTTTTTACAACATTTTTTATACTTTCTGTAATTGTAATTTGAAAGATTGAACAAATAAATGAATAATTTCTGGACTTTATAATATGTACCTAAAGACCGGTATTTAGGTCTCCGTATCACGATACGTATCACGCAACAAAAAATCGCGATATACTGGTATACCGATAAAATCGCACATCCTTAATGTGTAATTATTAAGTTGTCAGTGACTCCTATATATTTCAATTTAATACCAAGATTTAAATTCCTTCATTCATATTGAGGCTGCAATTAATCCTAGATTCCAGGAGTGTGTGATGAAGCTTGTTGTAACATTGTATCTTTGAATTTTGTCAGGTGTTGGAGTTGGCAGGTAACGCCAGTAAGGATCTGAAGGTCAAACGTATCACCCCCCGTCACTTGCAGCTAGCCATCAGAGGGGATGAAGAGTTGGACTCCTTAATCAAAGCTACTATTGCTGGTGGTGGTATGTATCTTGTCAGTCTCTCTGCTGAATTACATGTTGCTAAACTATATTTGGGTTGCTCTACTATTTTAAATGAAATCCTGAGTATTGTTTTCTTTCTAATATTAATAGGGTGTTCTGTGTAATAAAATAAATACTAGAACCTAAGGGCTATCAAATTTAAGTCATACGCCAAGTGAAAATTTGTAATCTCTTGAAAACACAACAGAACTTTCAATGGCTGATGTTTTGAATTCTATTTCTTCAGGTGTCATTCCACATATTCACAAGTCACTCATTGGAAAGGGCAAGCAGAAAGCAGCGCAATAATGTGTTCATGTGAAAGATTAAGGGAGCTGAACAAAAGACTCTAGCTGAATGTTGTTTAAAAGTTTATATATATAGAGACTATGACTGTCATATAACGTAGCAGACATTTTTATCCTCATCCTTCATCTCATCCACTATCATCATCTTGGATTTTAGACTATAGTACCAGTGTTTGTGTCAGTTTTATTATTATTTTTCATGTCCATTTATCATTTAAATAAATTTTAAAACCAACTATCTCTTTTAAAGTAATGTGACCAAGAGGATTGCTGTTTGATTGTAGATATAGTTTGAAACGTGCGTTCAAGAATAAATATGAATTACCAAAGTTATCAATGACACACTTTTGTATAACATGATAAAGTTGTTTAATAATGTATTCAAGTGGGTGCTAAATGACTAGTGCTGTAGAAGATTGGACTTGGTGGTAAACTAAGTTTTACTGGCAAGTAAAAATTTTCAATGTAAAGAATTCAGGTGGAATAAAAACTACTAGATTTACTCCTAAGTTGCAGAAGACTGTTTTACAAAAGAACCTAGGACTAAGATCAAAACCAAAAGTTGATTGAAAATTTTACAAAATAAATGATTTTGTGTGAAATTGCTAGTGTAAAAAAATAATCCTATTACATTCCTTTTAAAAGGATAAAAATCTTTTACAAAATGATTATATATAAAAAGTTATGCAGAATCAAACTTTGGTTGTAGTCCTAAGTTTCTTTGTAAAACGGGCCCCAGGTGTTGATCACACAAGTCCTGATGGTATTTAATATATGTTACTGTGATCTGAGGGTCTGATATTCCACATAAAAGTCTTGGTTCTATATTAGCTTAACAAGGATAGCCAAAGATTTGGAACAACCTCTAGTTGCTTAGTGCATACAAAGTTAAAGTTCTACCAGTGCAAACATGCACAGATTGTACTAAAAGAGTTGGGGAGGTAGCACAAAAAACAAGACAGCAGATCAACACAGTCTTGGTAGTTTCATTAAAGAAAATTAAAGGGGGGGATTTTATTGTGAAGGCAAAGAAACAAGAAAATGGAAGATGATACATAGGGCTGGGACATTTATAATGCAAATTTTTACCTAGATAATGTCCCAGCACTAATAACAAATAAACACATTCCTTTGCATAGTTAAATTTAAGTTTATTTATCTCAAATATAGCATCCTGAATTTTACGTAGGCCTAGAAAGGAGGTACATTATTTATTCAATATATAATGGATATTGATAATGTTTCATAATGATTGGAATGTTATTATAAAGGATAAGAAACGTTAAGTATTCAGTAAAATAATTTACATTCAACCTATCAAGAGACATATCCACACTGTATATATAATTATACTGTATATACTGTAGATCTACACTAGTAATAAAAAAAAATAATCTATTAAAACAGTAAGTATCTTCTTGATATACACTACGTAGTATCTAAATCTCTGAAGAAAAAATCAAAATCTATTAAATGTGTAATGCTAGGATACAGAAAAAATAAAATAAATGAGAATAGTATACGCATATGAAAGAAAATACACATTATTTAGATCAAGTACAATGGTGGAGAAATTTTCTTACAGTACCACAACATACGAGACATAAAAATTGCATGTATAAGCAAATACTGCACAAAATTAGAATTCTTATTCATTTTCTGTATTTGTATTGTTTTCTTTGTGATGAATTCATATATCTAAATGCATTTCTATAAATATAAATGTATATCACTCGTTTAAAAATCACAGTCCTTTTTGATAAAGTTTTGCTTCAATCACAGAAAAACATACATTATTTGTATGTATGACATTTATGATGTACATGTAATGAATTTAAAATGTATCATAAGCCATTTAATATAGTTCTGCAAAAAATAACAAAACTGACAGCCAAACTTTATGGTAAAAAAAAGTTTCTTTATAAATTTTATATTAATAATAGGCCTAATACAATACAGTTTACACTAAATTACTACAGTATTTTTATCAAGTGGATGATTTGTGACAAAATACTTAACTCTCCAAAAAAGTGCAACTTCTTCCTTGTGGAAAGAAACTCATTTCAGAAATTAAAAAGAGACAGTAAAAAAAAACATAAATAAACATTCATTTTTCTTTCAAATAATATTCAGAAAAAAAGAGTACATGTAAATAAAACAATTTTTTCACATGAGATTGATAAAGAACAGATTTAACAATTCTTTTTTCTATCAGTAGAATTTCATTTTTTAATGTAGTGTTCAATTAACAGAACACAAATCTCCATGTTCTTAGGAGAAGGCAGTCTTTTGTGGATTTATAAAAGATCATAAAACAAATCTCAAGTTCAAGCACTTCAATTTTTGAGTCCAGTCATTTTAAACACCCAGGCATCCTGACTTGGAATTTTGTCAAATGGTATAACTGGTATCTGGATCACAATGCCACTACCAGTATTAGGTTTCCAGCTAAAGTTGCCTTGGTAACCCAGCATGGTAACCACAGTTGTTGTAGATGTTACGGGGGCCCCTAACACTAGCTGGTTTGCCTTGGGCCAGGTCAGGACTATAGCGTATACAGCAATGCCCTGTGGTGTTTTCTTTGATGTGTACCTGTTTGTAAATCATAATATATGTAAATTAAACAAGAGGCCATGGGCCACATCGCTCACCTGAGAAGCTTTGACCATTCTGTTCTTTACCAGATTTCCCCCTTGTTATACATAATGCATCCCCACCCTACCCCACTGATCATAATTTAGATATTTTGAAATCTACACTACCCCATGATCCTTCCATGGGCACATATGTTTCAGTTTTTTGGCCCAGTGGTTCCTGAGAAGAAGATTTTCAAAGATTTTTCCTATATATTTCTATGTAAAACTTTGATTCCCTATAATGGCCCCGCACTTCCCCCGGGGGTCATGATTCCTACAATTTAGAATTTACACTACCCCAGAATGCTTCCACATAAACTTCACTTTTTCTGGCCCAGTGGTTCTTGAGAAGAAGATTTTCAAAGATTTTTCCTATATAGTTCTATATAAAACTTTGATTCCCCATTGTGGCCCCACCCTTCCCCCGGGGGTCATTATTTGAACAATTTAGAATCTATATTATACCAGGATGCTTCCACATAAGTTTCAGCTTTTCTGGCCCAGTGGTTCTTGAGAAGAAGATTTTCAAAGATTTTTCCTATATATTTCTATGTAAAACTTTGATTCCCTATAATGACCCCGCACTTCCCCCGGGGGTCATTATTTGAATAATTTAGAATCTACACTATACCAGGATGCTTCCACATAAACTTCACTTTTTCTGGCCCAGTGGTTCTTGAGAAGAAGATTTTCAAAGATTTTTCCTATATAGTTCTATGTAAAACTTTGATACCCCATTGTGGCCCCGCCCTTCCCCGGGGGGTCATGATTTGAACAATTTAGAATCTACACTACACCAGGATGCTTCCACATAAGTTTCAGCTTTACTTGCCCAGTGGTTCTTGAGAAGAAGATTTTCAAAGATTTTTTCTATATATTTCTATGTAAAACTTTGATTCCCCATTGTGGCCCCGCCCTTCCCCCGGGGGTCATGTTGTGAACAATTTAGAATCTACACTATACCAGGATGCTTCCACATAAGTTTCAGATTTTCTGGCCCAGTGGTTTTTGAGAAGAAGATTTTCAAAGATTTTTCCTATATATTTCTATGTAAAACTTTGATTCCCTATAATGACCCCGCACTTCCCCCGGGGGTCATTATTTGAATAATTTAGAATCTACACTATACCAGGATGCTTCCACATAAACTTCACTTTTTCTGGCCCAGTGGTTCTTGAGAAGAAGATTTTCAAAGATTTTTCCTATATAGTTCTATGTAAAACTTTGATACCCCATTGTGGCCCCGCCCTTCCCCGGGGGGTCATGATTTGAACAATTTAGAATCTACACTACACCAGGATGCTTCCACATAAGTTTCAGCTTTACTTGCCCAGTGGTTCTTGAGAAGAAGATTTTCAAAGATTTTTTCTATATATTTCTATGTAAAACTTTGATTCCCCATTGTGGCCCCGCCCTTCCCCCGGGGGTCATGTTGTGAACACTTTAGAATCTACACTATACCAGGATGCTTCCACATAAGTTTCAGATTTTCTGGCCCAGTGGTTTTTGAGAAGAAGATTTTCAAAGATTTTTCCTATATATTTCTATATAAAACTTTGATTCCCCATTGTGGCCCCGCCCTTCCCCCGGGGGTCATGATTTGAACAATTTAGAATCTACACTACCCCAGGATGCTTCCACGTAAGTTTCAGCTTTACTGGCCCAGTGGTTCTTGAGAAGAAGATTTTTTAATGACCCAACCCTATTTTTGTCTTTTCTTGATTATCTCCCCTTGCGAGGGGATATGTCCCTTCATTTTAACAATTTAAATTCCCCTTCACCCAAGGATGCTTTGTACCAAGTTTGGTCAAAATTGGCCCAGTGGTTCTTGAGAAGAAGTCGAAAATGTGAAAAGTTTACAGACGGACAGACAGACGGACGGATGGACAGACGGACAGCTGGACCGACGGATGACGGACAAAATGTGATCAGAAAAAGCTCACTTGAG
>NW_026924964.1:12500-25149 GCF_032062105.1 Saccostrea cuccullata
GCTTATTACAATCTGCCAAGGCATTATAATTTCTAGGAATATTTAAAATAAGAAATAAATGAGCTTCACAAAATTATTGGTCTACTGAACAGGAATTAAAAAGTAACTGATCTGTATTTATAACTGGATTTACATATCTAAAGTTACAAGAATCATCTTCTTCATTTCATGAAACAATAAAACTTCAAAGAGTGCTGTTTTTCAAGAGAGGTCCTACCTTTCACTGTACAGTCAGGCCAGAAACTGTGTAGCATTGATAGCGTTCTATGGTGTGGGGGTGTTTATTTACCTTTCATTATACAGCCAGGCCAGAAACTGTGTAGCATTCCAGTATACGTCTGTTGTTTCCCAGTCTCCGTCCGACCACACAACGTCAGGTTTATATCTGTTAACAAGTTCATACAGCTCTGGCATTGTCTTTGTCTGCATAAAACGTGAACAAAAATTATATACATGTGCTAAATTTATTTGTCTACTGTAATGGTTCAAAAATGAAAATTAAATTCTACTCCTCAAAAAAAAAAATCTAAAAGATAAAAAACAATCAAATTTATAATAAGATTTATTTGGTGTAGTGTAATTAATTTTTATCAATGTTCTGGGTATCATATTTATAGCATGTGCAGCAAGTTCTATAGAGCAGACCAACAAACAGGAAATTCAAATGGAAATGTGCATACTGTAAAAGCAAATGTTCCAATTTCTAGAATTCAAAACGTAGCTGTCCCTTTTCTTTACAAGTTATAATAACATTTATAAGTAGACTTAGAGTTAGTCATAAGTGCTGAAACAAGAATCTTGCTGATGCAGAATTCTGTGTCATATCCCTTCTGTTGGTTCTTACCCTGACAAAGTCCTGTGTTGTGTAGTTATTGGCCTTGTCTTTCTGATACAGTGGATGAAACCATTCAAATAAGGAATGGTACAGACCAAAATGAATATCAGTCTTATTCTTTATTGAGTCCGCTAATTCTCCTGGAAAAGGTATTTATGAATGAACGTTTTATTCAACATACATGTTTCTAAATTAAATAAAAACTAGGGCTGGGTATTGACCACAAATTTTGTATTGTGATATATTGTGATATTTTTAACTGTATTGCAATATGTACAGTTATTTGACCAGTTCCGAATAAGAAACCGATTCGGCAGTGCTATAAATATACTAGGCATTATTTCAAAATGCAATTGTTTTATCAAGATAGTTCGATGACTTGTGGAATTAAATATTGTTTCATAAAAGTTCAGCCTTCCCTCAAAAAAATTTATTTCGCAAGTTACCATAGGTGTCCATTTTACCAGTTACGAATAAGCCGACGAGTTCCGGATAACCTAGAAATTCTTATTCAATTCAACCCTAAATTAAAAAATATACGCCCAAGACGTTATCCATTGGCATGCCCAAGAAAAGTTAAATGAATTGCTTACCAATAAATTATTTGTATTTCTAAAGGTTGAAAAGAAACTAGAGGTACTGTGGGCACTGACTGAGCTCATTTTAATGATTCCCCACACCTCCTTTATGATTATTTATGACAAAATCCATGTTTTGCTCCGGGAGACCCAAGATAGGTGTCAGATCAAAAAAGTAAAATAAAAGGTCACAATGTAATAAAGAATCAGTGAAAGTTTCATTAAATCGTATTCAGTGGTATAGGAGGAATTGCGGATAAGAGATGGATATACCTTTCAATATTACAAAGAATGGCAATATCTATGTTTTTCTCAGGGAGCCCAAATTATGTGCCAGATCCAAAAATAAAATAGGTGCATTTTGTCACTGTTCAAGAAAGATTCTGTGAACAACTCATTAAATTCTGTGAAGCCTCATTAAACTTCGTTCAGTGGCAGAAGAGAGGTTGTGGATAAGAAATGGATACCCCAGAGCGTATCAGACGGACTGACATACAGAGAGACGGACGTACCGACGTACAGATAAATGAATGGACAAACATTCCATTACTACATACCCCTTCTTCCTGGTTTTCAAGCGGGGGTATAATAAGTCAAGTTTACAATGAAGAAAACAATGAAGAGTGAATTTATAACAGTGTTTAAAATGGGTATTCGGAACTGGTAAAATAAGAGCACGAAAATATTTCGATATCTTCCAGTGTTCTAAATATTTATTTTTGACAAATTTTTAGTATATGTTAGAGTACATATCAAACTTACTTTTGATACCTGGAACGTTGTCTTATGTGAAAAATGTATGTATCTACAGAGCTTTTTTTGCAGACTTAATTAAGCGTCGCGGTGATTCAGATTTGTTGCCTTGTAAAAGTATGTCGACTGTTTCAAGTATGATTACGAAAACAAACTGACGGCAAAAAATCAAAACTTCACATAATTCTAACATTCATAAATAAGCCTTCCTACCATAGATAACAATTTATTTTTACACCATTGAATTTATTAATTATCAGTCCTTAAATTACTAATTATTCGGAACTGGCCAAAATCCGGAACTGGCCAAACGACTGTATTGCAATATTTTCAACATTATTAAAATGGCATTTTCTTATGAAATTAACTTTAATTTACATGAAGAACATACATAACTATGATAAGTTAGCAAAAGGAAAAAAAATCTTGTTGATTTATTAAAGCTGTGCTCTGGAATACACACATAAACTAGCATCTTTCTTACTGTTTGGCTTTTGAACAACTCTTCTTATGTAAATTATTTTTATATTTAATGATAAAATTCCTTAGTTTAAGCATTTTGCCGATATATCGATATTACAAAAATGTATTGCAATATGATATTTTTGTCCTTGTACTGCAATATACTGAAATACATGTATCAATAATTTTGCCCATCCCTAATAAAAACACACTTTGGTGTCCAATACAAGTCTTAATGTGTACGTATTATTTATCTTTCATGTCCATTTCTCAAACTAAAGAAGAATATATTGATGTGCTGCACTTGGATAAAAAATTTGGCATTTTTTCCAACAAATTATGACCGTTAATAAGTTAATGTTCCATAAGTCTACTAGTCATGATCTATTCAAAACATTATAAGAAAACATTAGTTCTTTGTGAACTAGCCTGCTTTGTGAGATTACATATTACAGAGCACCAGTTCCACTGACCCACAATATCTCTGTTAGGTCCCACATCCCCAGAGTTCCAGTTGAAGGAATATTTGGACGGCCAGTTACAGAATCCCTCATGATGCTTGCTCACAAACACAATGTACCTACAGGTAAAATTATACAATTCTGTTATTGTTGGACTATGTAAAAAAAAAAAAAGAAACTAAAGAAATGATGACAGATTTTCTTAATCTTGTGATAACAAAAAGTAAAGTACTTTGCAAAGTGATGTCTCATTATCGTTCATTCTACTTCTGGACAATTTCTTAATTAAAAGCAAGTCAATATAAAGTATATCGAAATTCTTTATATTCTATATTTTTTAAGATAGTTTTATTTTACTTGGCTCCTGAGGCCTGGAAGGTTTGTGCCCATTGGTCAGCATTAAAAAACTCAGCAGTGAATTGGGGTGCAAAATCAGCGTAGGTGAAATCTGGCGGGTAATTCTTCTGCATAAAATCTACAACACCAGGTACCTTCTGTCCCTTCCATGTCCACCAAAACCACTCTGATGAATAACTGGGAACAGAAAAAACTCCCCAGTGGATGAAGATTCCTATTTTCGATTTATCATACCAATCCGGTAGAGGACGAGAGTCGAGAGAAGCCCAGTTTGGTTCATATTTGGCACCGAATGCTTCAAATATGTTAAAAATAATAAAGAGAGATATGTAAATGACATGAAACTGCATTGTTATTCAACCACAGACGCAGTCAGTCATGTGTTTGTTTCCGTCACATGATCTTCTAATAATATTTTGAATCTCGAGCCCGTAAGTATAATCAGGGGTTGTAAGCATTGTATTTTGAACTCATTTTGTCTCCCGCTTTCACTGTCTGTCCGTCTGTCTAGCTGTTTTTCTATCTACATGTATCTGTAAAATTTTTATTTCCATGCATTATCTCAAAAAGCCTTTGAACTTTTGGAATGAAATTTTACCTAACTTGTTGGTGGACAAAAGACAAATTGCAACTATATGGTTGTTAGCTGTCATACATTACCTAAAACACGATCCGGTGCTAGGCTAAATTGTTTACAAGGTCTTTCTAACGAACATAGAATTTACGACTTCTGACTTTTAGCGAGGTAATATTAATTGAAACTAATGTAACTGCAACTTAATTGTCAATAGCATGCCTCAGTAAACAATTACATTTGTACATTAACATTGATGATTTACTTTTCTAAACATGCACAAAGTTTGTCAACTTTCTGCATTAAAAACATCGTAATGGGGACTGAAAACGCTTAAAAAGTAATGTTTTTACAGATAACGTTTTTTCTTATTCAAACATGACTCGCAACATATTTTCCTCCAATTCTCAATGTAACGTCGAAAATGCCACGTCTTACTGAAAGTCCAAGGTTAACTGAGAATTGTATTACATGTGTATACTTGACATAATTGAAAAACCTTGGAGTTTTTACTTTAACCACAGATATTTCTCGCGAATAAAGAGTGATTCACAGTATATAAAATGCATCTTTAAATCTAAAGATAAAAGTTACTTACCCCAAATTTTCGGTACTTACATTTAGTCATGCATCCACTGACTGCCAGAACACTTCGGATCCGCTTTGATACAAAGTTTATATAAGTTGGAGTTAGAGAGGTTCAGATTTCTAAGAGGTTTTCAATTAGGTCCTGTCAAGTTTTTAACAGAGGGATCAGTTTTTGAAGTGTTATTTTCACAGTTCTCCAATTAACATTTTCGATATTTTTGATATCTGGAGATTGTGGAGGCCAAGTCATGGTGTTAATACCATGTAAAGGGTATTCCAAGGTGCTTAAAGAATTAAATTGAAGCTTCGATAAAAAATGAAAACTTAACATTGCATGTGTGACTACTATGAAAATAAATCAGTTATTGTTTAGATAAGCCCAAATAATAGGCAAGCATCTTAAGGAATTTAAAAACTCATATCTGTTTGAATCATTGTTCCACTAAGTGGGAAAAAACCCGGCATCAGATATAATTCTTAGGTAAAAATGCAATTGTCTTTCATTTGATTAAACATAGACAAAAATTGTATGTTTAAGCTTGGTTTGTACATTGTACATGTAGGTATGGTAACTTACTGGTATATATATGTCTGCATTTTTCAAAATTTATATTTCAGTGTATTGAATAATATATGTATAGAATATAATTTGCATATTATATGTTGATTATTCCATTAGGAAATAGTTTATTTCATCAGTTTCCAACTTAAGTTCAGATGAAAATTGGCTGTATTTAATTTCCTGAATGGTTTTTATTTTAAACTTTTCATTTCCGACATTTTTAAGTTCTCGTTTCCGGCATTTCTAGGGTACTTAATTCGGCACTGAGAGCGGAATTTAAAATTTCACTGAAGGAAAATTTAAAGAATTAATCATTGAAATCTGAATTATGCGTTTTGCTTAAAGTATCAATGAAGAAAAACAGAAAGATTTCTCCCCTGAGGCACGTGTAAGTGATATATGTAAATACGATGAAAAAAATTATGTTTATTGAAATCTTTTAACTAGACTTGTTATTTGGAAATGCCTTTTCCACTTAATTGGTAAACATTACAATTGCAAATAAAAGTTGTCGGAAATGAAATTTTAAAAAAGTGTTGGAAAAGCTCTGCGAAACTCCGGAAATGAAATACAGCGGAACAATCAAAATGAAGTAAACCGCTAACTCATAAACTGAATATCCAAGCTTACTGTGTCTACAACTTAACCCAGAGAAAGCCATTTAAACCAAAGCATTATATAAGATTTATGTTCCCGTGGAAAAGGAACCTTCAATATTAATATTGTGACAACTTTCACAGCGAAGGTCTTAATCAATCCACAATGTTATTGATAATGGAATCAAAAAACAGATGTACAAGTAATGTAGATATTGAATTGAATTATAAACAAATTAACACATGTAGATATGTACAATTTTGTATTTTTTTTTTTACATGTAAAATATTAATTACAATATACAATATTTAAGTTAAAAAAATTATACAATATGTTACTTTAAAAATTACATAATTAATATCAAATTGAAAAAAATTACACAATATGTTCTTCAAAAAATTACACAATATGTTATTTAATAAATATCAATGTATACATTAAGCACATAATTAATGACTAATTAATAAGTCATTAATTTCTCCTGCCGCAGCAAGAAGTGCATCTAAAGAAGTTAAGGATTCGGGAGAAAACACCTCGTCTGGGCTGTATAAAGAAAAAGAAAATATGTTTGAAAAAGAAACGAATTCTATGCCTTTTTCTGCTTCAGGGAAAACATGGTATAATTCAAAGTGAGTCTTACCAAGAAAACATCCCTTTTAAAATAGGCTTTCTTCTGTTACAACATGTTGATTCATGCAATGGTTAGGAAAACCCATAAATAATACTGAGTAAGATATTAAGTTTACATTATGAGAAATACTCACCTCAGCAACTGTTGCAAATCGGTTTTCAGTTGCTGCCATAGAAAATGCATTTCGTATAGATGTAGTTGACATCTTCCTGGCCTATGGCAAATAGGGATACAAATTTAAAACGTTAATTTTGAATTAATATTTCAATATCTTTTTTATAACTAAAATATTATTATTATTTTTGCATACCTCCATCTCCATTGTCCTTGACAGGATCATGTTGACAGCAGGGATGGAAGCACTGCTCGTCTAAAACATTACCAAAAAAAAAAATATTATCATATCGGTAAAATCATGTAAGATTACTTATTGTTGTCAATCTGTATAAATTTCGAATGAATAGAAATTCTTTGACGATCAAAACATTGATGAATTTGAATAGTCTTACTTTCTTCCTCATTGTTTCTAGGCAAAATAACAAAAAAACATGTATTTTTAAAAAAATCTTTGTGAAACACTACCCCCAACCCCTGAATGAGCACTCATGGTGAAGGTCAAAGTTTCTCAAATACAAGCAGAATCCAAGGTCCAAAGGTCAGTATTACTGGTATCCAAAGAAAGGTCTCTGCAAAAGGAATACACTTGTAAAGATGAAACCCTTGTACCAACCATTCAGAAAGTATGGTCAAAGTTAAACAATTTTTCAAGAGTACAGGTCATATAGTTAAAATATATTATAAATTCTTAAATTTACCTTTAAATATGTCTTAGAAAAGGTCGATATTTCAAGAAGGTCAATTTTTAAGAAAGGTGAAAAAATGGTGGTACACAAAGGAAGGTCTTACCAGAAGGCACAAAAACATATGTGAAATACTAAAGTCCTAGGACCAAAAATTTAAAAATTGTGATTCAATTTCTTTGAAAAGAGGATTGAATTTCAAGGGCAAAGTCAAAATGTCTGAAAACCAGGAGAGCTGAAATGCACAAGTAAAATATAATAGTCCTTGCTCTGACCATTCAAAAAGAGATGGCAAAGGTTAAATTATTTCAAAAAAGGTCAAATTCCATGCATGGTCATGAATATTTATGTATTTGCATCCAACAAAAAATCCATTAGAAACACACTTGAAATATAGAGGCCATGGCCCCAACCGTTCAAAAGTTATAATTTATTCAAGGTTAAGGTTAAGTAAACATTCCAAAAGTCGGTCAAACTTAAAGGCCAAGAGGTGAAATATCAAAGAACCACAACAGAAGGTCTTGATACAAGGCATACAAAAGTTATAAGAAAGATTCAAGTTTTATGGACAAAAGACAGAATGGCCAGACAGACGGACAGAAAGACCAAAAATCTTCCATTACGGTAGCATAATTTTTTGATTTGGAAACATAAGTTAGCTCCTGCTTCTTCAAGACATTGCCTGACTAAAATAGAAAATCATAGCAGTTATCATGTAATGAATTTCTTCAAAAATTTATTTAGTAATAACCGTAGATATACGACTGACAAAAGATATTCTGCTCTGTATTACCTGGGCCATTGTTTCATCATTCCTGCCCTTCTCGGCAGCCGCTGAGAAGGCATTTTGAATAGCCGTTTGGCTCATCTTTTTGGCCTAAGAAAATAGCAAAGATTTAAACAAACTTTAAAAATCATTAGGGAAATATAAAAGATATTAATAGCTAGTTTTTAGTTAATCAAGGTATAAAAATATGTCCGGGTATCCTTGATTATCTTTTTAGTTACAAAATAGGGTGTGTGTGGGGGGGGGGGGGGGGTGTCGTCGCATACCTGTAAAATCCGCTTTTCATCCAACGGGCTTTTGAACAAAATGGAGGACATTCTTCGTGCCTATAGTATAATCAAGAACAATGGTTTGATAAAAGCATGTCTTCTCATATTGATAAAATATATAAGACGAGAAAAGACATAGAGAAAAAAAAACAGCCAGGGGACAAGAGGGAATTATACCCCTTTTATGTATATGAACACAGTCATTGTATGATTACTAGTACTTCGTATTGCAAAATACAAATATTGGTATTATTAGTTCTTCTGCTAATGTTTTTGAAGTTAATACAAAACAATACAAAACAAAATAATTAATGTATGCTAGAAATTTGATTTTTATCAATTCTTTCTATTCCGTCCTTCTTGTTAACACATACAAACTATAATTATAGTGCCTTACCTCTGCTAACATCCTGTTTTCCTCCAGAGCAGAATCAGGCACGGACGTGGTCGACTTGAACACAAAATAAATGATGGTGTTGGTAAAGATGGTATAATATATCAAAAGACGCCAATGAATTAATTTGTAACTCTAACTAATAAATATTTTTTATGTTTTCTGGATTTTCACTTGGTAATGTATGTACATATAATCATTATATTTTTTATTCCGTACAAATAAAAAACGAGAAGAAAAAAAAAGCAAGCGAACAAATAACATATTGTATCCCCTGCAGACCCACCTCAAATTCTTCATTCGAGCTCGAGAGGACAGCTAGAGCGTCTCTATATATACTGGAGCCGCTAGATGAAGCCTATAAACGTGAAACAATGCACTATGAATGACTATATGTCATATAATGAGTACAGCATTTACTTAATTTATAAGGGTCATACATGTAGCCGCCGAAACCGAGGAGGAGGGGGATAACAAGCCAACCCCCCCCCCCCAATCTGCCCCAAACTATTTTTTGCAAAAGATAGACATATTATTATAAGCCTTGAGAATTGTGGTTCAGTTCTGCCAACTCCTTTTTTGTTGCTGGATGAACCCCTACTCCCTTTCAATTTGCTTCTTACGCCTTTACATTGATGGTACCCTTACCAATTTTTACTTTAAACAAGCTAATTCAGAGAATTTGTGTCCCCTGCTTAAGGAAAAAGTAAAACATGCGCAGTTCGGGGGAGAGTTGGATCCCCCTCACTGAATTTGTAGAATTATTAAATGTATACATGCATGTATACTGAAGCAAATAAAATATACCATTATGGATATAAAGATTTAATTGCTTATTCTTTATCATGTGTATAGAATATTCTTTTTATATGGAATATTTATCACACTGTAATGATGATTTTATGAGTTTCACTTTGTACAAGCCAGACCTCGTGAATTTTTCATTTCGCGTGCTGAATACTATTATTTCGTAAAAAAAAAAAAAGTATTTCAAAAAAAAAAGGTTGTACGCCCGGGACTTGAACTAGGTCTCACATGTGAAGCGAGAAACATACCACTAGACCACGGAATCGCTTTGCATAGAGTAAAGTATATGCAGAAGTGAAGTCACATACATGTATATATTCATGTTCGGTATTGTCAAAATTTTACACAATCCATGGTGTTTGATTTATTTAACCTTTATCAAACAGTTCTAATAGATGTAATAAGAACATAAAGTCCGCCGAGAACCTGTTTTATACGCAATAACTCTCCTCATACCCTGTGCTAAAAATAGCGACATGTAATACTATAAATACTAACAAAACAAACGGAATGGGGCACTTTGGAAGGGGTGAGAGAGGTCCTAGGGAGTTTTGGTATAAAATTACATTGAATAAGCTCAAAATCTTCTTGAAATATCGCCCGGAAATGATAGTGTTACACACAGACAGAATGTAAATTTACGACTTTGACCTTTTGACCTCAAAATCAATAGGGGTCTTCATTAGGCAACAGGGAGTTGTTATGTAAAATTTCATTGCAATAGCTCAAATGGTTCTGAAGATATCGTGTGGAAACGAAAGTGTTATAACAGACAGAATTTGCGTATTTATGACCTTGACCTTTGATCTATTGACCTTAAAATCAATAGGGTTCTTCTTTAGTCCATAAGGAGTTGCTATGCTAAATTTCATTTGCAAAAGCTCAAAGGGTTCTTGAGATATCGTGTGGAAACGAAAGCGTTACAGACAGACAGAAAGACGGACGGACAAATCCAAATTAATATCCCCCACTTTTCAAGTGGGGGACAATAAATTAAACATTCAGATTCTGTAAAAACATAGCTTTTGTGTTTGAAATATACACGCATGTAATAACTGATTACTAGTACATTACACATGTTATTTAATTAAATCCATCAGTGACAACTTATATCATTTCATTAAGTAGAGAATATATCATTATTGTCCCCCGCTTGAAAAGTGGGGGATATTAATTTGGGTTTGTCCGTCCGTCCGTCTTTCTGTCTGTCTGTAACGCTTTCGTTTCCACACGATCTCTCGAGAACCCTTTGAGCTTTTGCAATGAAATTTAGCATAGCAACTCCCTATGGACTAAAGAAGAACCCTATTGATTTTGAGGTCAAAAGGTCAAAGGTCAAGGTCATAAATAAGCAAATTCTCTCTGTCATAACACTTTCGTTTCCACACGATATCTCTAGAACCATTTAAGCTATTGCAATGAAATTTACATAACAACTCCCTGTGGCCTAATGAAGACCCCTATTGATTTTGAGGTCAAAAGGTCAAAGTTCAAGGTCGTAAATTTGTACATTCTCTCTGTGTGTAACACTATCATTTCTGGGCGATATTTCAAGAAGATTTTGAGCTTATTCAATGTAATTTTATACCAAAACTCCGTAAGACCTCTCTCACTCCTCTCAAAGTGCCCCGCGCCGTTTGTTTTATTAGTATTTATAGTATTACATGTCGCTATTTTTAGCACAGGGGCATGATGAGAGTTATTGCGTATAAAACAGGTTCTCGGCGGACTTTATGTTCTTATTACATCTATTAGAACTATTTAATATAGGCTAAATAAATCAAACACCATGGATTGTGTAAAATTTTGAGAATATCGAACATGAATATATACATGTATGTAAATTCAGTTTTGCATATACTTGACGCCATGTAAAGCGATTCCGTGGTCTAGTGGTATGTCTCTCGCTTCGCATGTGAGAAGTCCCGGGATCGAATCTCACTCGATCCTTTTTTTTAAAAAATACTTTTCTTTTTTTTTTTTACTAAATGATAGTATTCAGCATGTAAAATGAAAAATTTATGAGGTTATAAAATCATCATTACAGTGTGATAAATATTCCATATAAACAGAATCTTCTATACACATAATAAAGAATAAGCAATCAAATCTTTATATGCATATTGACATACAAGTACTCAGTATTTTATTTGCTTCAGTATACATGTATACATTTAATAATTCTACAAATTCAGTCAGGGGGATCCGACTTTTTCCCTAAGCGGGGGACATGAATTCTCTGAATTAGCTTGTTATTTTTGTGTAAAAGGAAAGAAGATATATTTTAGTTATTATCTAAAAACAACACAGATATTAGTCTAGGGTATTCTTAAGAATGAAGACACAAATATCAAAATTTGTGTCTGACCCTAAAACCCTACATCCCCACCCCCCATACTTAGTATAATTAACATAACTTTTTATATGGTTAATCCTCTGATTTTTTGTAACATGACCTATCTGCTTGTATTTTGCATTCAACTTTCGTCGCCAACATTAATTTATATAGTTCCAATATTTTACCTCTGCATTTTCACCCGATGTCCCTTGAAAATCATTCATGTTGCTTGTTTACTGCTATTCGCTGGTCTAAAATAAAATAAAGTATGACATATCATAATATTTATAGAGCTAAAGGGAAATTCGATCTGATCTTATATTTTTTCTATTTTAATCGATACAAGTTAATAATAATTTGCGTACATACTTCTACTTACTAGTATACTCACGGTGAACGATTTATATGTGAAGTGGAATTCACGATTTCGACTGACTGATTTCTGTCTCTGTTTCTGGAAGAAGAAAAAACAATTAGCTAATGAGCTAAACATACATGTATCAATGAATTATCTTGCTGTAATGAATATAACATCTAAAACATTTCTACCTTCGACAAGTTGTTGTCTGTGAAGCAATCCGAGACGAGATTTCTATTGTGACGTCATTCCATAGTGACGTGTCACCCAGGTTTAAGTATGAACGATAACTCTTTTTTTTTCGCAGGAATTTTTTTAACGGTTTCTATTTCTTTTCCCGATTTCATGGGGTGTTAATACGATAATGACAAATGTTTGAACAAGGACTGTTAGAAAACAAGGAGTTAAAATTGATATTTTTTTCTCAAAGCATATTTAAAATTTTGTTTATTTCTACTGACATTGAAATAAATACCATTTGCTGTCATGAGACAATGG